>NC_087202.1:38043074-38045574 GCF_015104395.2 Macrobrachium nipponense | reverse complement strand
GGATTGCTTAGAAATACAGAGGTACCTACTATGCTTGTGTAGATGGATGAAAAGATGGCTCAGTGTTTTGAAGTTCACTGGGCCATTTGAACGAATGTGGAACATTTATTAGGTTAAAAGGTTGCAGGTTTCAAAAGTTTAATGACGGAGGAATTATTGAAACCGAGAAAGTTCTTCCAAGACTTTTTGAGTTTTTTATCCGACAGCGGCGTGGAAGTGCCGCAGTAAGTTTAGGAGTGGTAGACATATTGCTGGAGAATCTTATGAGTAGGCATTTGATGCTGTGGATGCTTTGTGCATGGGAGGTATATCCTTGATTGAGCAGTTAAAAGGTGAACGTGAAGTAAATGTATTTAACACCTAATTAGCTTATTTAGGCAAGATATTTGGAAAAATTCTAGAGTGAGATTGCTTGCTCGATGCATTCGTAAATAGTTTTTTACCTTGTATGCGTCCATTATTTAGTTATGTACTCACTTCATATATGGTTATGTGTTTTTTAACATCCTCATAAGGAATATAAATCTACCCTCTCCCTACCTTTGTAGGCCCGATATTTTTTTAAACATTTATCGCATCATCCTAATAGCAAATCTATTATCTCTTCTTGAATTTTCTTCTCCAACCATTCTAGTTATTACTTCTTGGTGCAACTATGGAGTTTTCCCCAAGTTTCACCTTTAGGTTCCTGTGTTTCATCTCAGTCACTTTATGGATGTTATTATCTTCTGTTCAATCACTCAAACTACTTCTTCACAAGCTTAAGACGAATGGCTGACACTGCTACAGTGTTTGGGTGTAACGCATGAATTTACTCATTCATTCTTTCTAATAGCAAGTTTATGTTGTCCATGCCAACGGCCTCCTTATAAAAAATGAACTAATATTTTTTTCTTGTGGTACTTAAGAACGAAAGTTATTAAAGTTTATAGAAGTCTGTCATCCATGGTCGTAGGAAACTCATTGCAATTCACAGTTAATAAAAAAGATGTTTTATTCGCTCTTGATCACAGTCGACGGCGTCTTTAATCTAATCCCTGTGACGGGGAGCTGTGATGGATGTCAGAAAAATGACACCAGGAAGGACTCGGGAAATGAATGGAAATGAACAGGAAAAGAAGCAACAAAGAAACTGACCTTCCGGGTGGATGGAAATGATAAAACCTCCGCGAGAGACGAAGATGTCTTAATTACATTAATGTTCCTAAATATGATGAGGGATATTAAAGTTAATGAGATTCGAACCGTGGCACTGTAGGGGGGAAAGCGTATCTGTTCTTGTTATGGGTTTGTTCTTTCTTCTGTTGGTTTTGTTTGATTGTGATCTTTGCAGTCTCTTTGGTGACTTTTCCTCAGACCAAGGCCTAAAACCGTTCAACATCATCAGCATCATCCATCAACAACGTCATCATCCCGGTTGATTTTTGGAGTCCCTCTTCACCGAACTCATTGTATCCACATGACGTCAGTGAGTATGATTTACAAGGGAACTGCCGAGACTAATGGCCGAAATAAACCACAATAAAAGAGCATGTTTAGAGGGTCATCCGGGATCGAAACTCCCCGAAAACTGATTTGCCGAGAAATCATGGCTGGGCATCTTCCAGGAATTGCTTTAAGACCTCCTCAGCCTTAAGCGACAGTGGGGAATGGGGAGTCCGGAAAGGGAGGTCATTTATTGCGATATAATTCAATGTTATACGCAGCTTCCTAATCTCATTTTGATAGTTTATCTCCAGATTTTAGGAGGTAATTGGTGGTGTTATTCATAATGATGGCCATTTAGGGCTTGTAATGCCGTTGTTTCTTTGGCGATTCGGACCAAATCTATGCCATTAAATGGCTGCTGGGTTTGCTCCTAAGAGCTCAGTGTGAATCATTCTCTTTGCGTGATGGAAAAGTTCCAGCTCGATGCTTCGGCTGCCGTTTGGTGCTTGTTATTATCTTTGTTTCCGTGTCTTCTTATTTATTCTTGCTTTTTGAGCGCGCACGAAAGCAAATTAAATCATTTGAGACTCTAAGTCTTCATTAAATTGCCGTCACTATTATTATCAGTTCCATCTCTGTAACCCCTCTTTTACATGAAAGCTTTCTCTGTATCACACTCTCATCTGCTTTGTGTTCTCTATATGAATATAAATGAACCTTCAACGCTCCCTAAATGAATTGAATAATATACTAGAAAAGTTAACACTATGAACTTGATAAGTAATGTTTTGATATTGTACGGCCACTTCATACTCAAATTTTTTTTTTTTTTTTTTTTTCCTGTTGTTACCTCTCTCTCTGTCTCTCAGATGCCCATAAATACTCCCTTTCACGAATGGAAAGTTATTCAGTATTAATAACAGTGTACAAATATCTTTTTATTATTACTTATATGATACGCTAGTTACTCAATTGTTATTCAGCCAAATAAATCATTCATTGTGTCTCACTTTCTCCTGCTCTTCTTTTTCTTTTCTCTCTAGCCTCTTTCTTTTTTTTCTTTTTTTTAAGA
>NC_087202.1:38035574-38038074 GCF_015104395.2 Macrobrachium nipponense | reverse complement strand
AGTCTTTGCTTCTCCTTTTTCTGTGGATGTGACAGCAATTCCTGAGGACATACAGATGGAAATAATTGAACTACAGTACAATGATGAACTAAGAAAGAAGTTTGATGATAGTTCAGTATACCAGTTTTATAAGAAGCATGTATCTGTAACAGTGTATCCAAAACTCTCTGCTCATGCAAGGAAAATGATGGCCGTGTTTGGTAGCACATATGTTTGTGAGCAGCTCTTTTCAAAAAGGAATCTGTTTAAAAACAAGTATAGGTCTGTACTTACTGATGGACATTTGGTATGTACCCTGCGTGTAGTCACATCATCCATACAGCCTGATATTGATGAGTTGGTGTCCCAAAGGCAACATAACCATCTCACTAGGGTAGCCTTTCATTTGCTCATTAATGGTTAGGAAAATGACTGTGTTTGATAATTCTTATGTTAATGATCCCAGTTAACCAATAATAAGTAATTATTTATGTTTGTACATTATAATAATAAGGAACAGTAGCCTTTCATTTGCTCATTTATAGTAAGGAAAATACTTTTGTTTCAGACAATTCTTATTTTTGTGATCCCAATTTAAATAAAATCAGTAACACTAATTATCTATCTTTATTAGTATAATCTCACATAATATGTCTTCGATCGTAGTAAATAATATGAAATTGTAAGGTTATGTGGCCCTCGAGTCGTGACTAGTGGCCCTTTGAGAAAAAAGGTTGCACACCCCTGCTCTACTGAAAAGCAAACATTCAAGACCGACGCTGACAGACATTGCATTTACCAGAATACAAAACAAACATGCACGCGCGCCGACTGACTTCTACACAAACTCTATTTAGAATACGAACACACTCTCAGCCCAATTACACCGTCTATGGCTGACAAACTTCATCTAACAGGGCAGGCTCACAAAGACACACAAGTATAATTATTCTGTTTATGGCTGACAGACTTTATCCTAGAAGTGCAGGCTCATAAAACACAATTATATGGTTTATGGCTAACAGACTTTATCTAAAAGTGCAGGCTCACAAAGACACAAAAAACACAATTATACCGTCTATGGCTGACAGACTTCATCTTGAAGTGCAGGCTCACAAAGACACACAAGCACAATTATTCTGTTTATGGTTGACAGACTTTATTCTAAAAGTGCAGGCTCAGAAAACACAATTATACTGTTTATAGCTAACAGACTTTATCTAAAATTGCAGGCTTACAGACACACACACAAAAAAAACACAATTATACTGTTTATTGCTGACAGACTTTATCTAAAATTACGGACTTACAAAGACACAAAAAACATAATTATACTGTTTATTGCCGACAGACTTTATCTGAAAATGCAGGCTCACAAAAACAAAATTATACTTTGCATGGCTAACAGTCTTTATTTTTAAAAAATGAAGGCTTAAAGAGACACACAAACACAAATTTACTGTATGGCTGACATACATTATCTAAAAATGCAGGCTCACACAGACCCACAAACACAAATATAATATTTATGGCTGGTAAATCTGACACGATATACAAACACGCACAAACGCACAAAGACTGACACTGGAAGACAGACCATGTTCCCAAATGCAAACATATACACAACAGACTTCCAGGAAGTAAACAATGTCACAATGACACTTACGTTGTTTGCTGGCAGACAAAACTTGTCATCACACACACACTCACGCACGCACATACACACACACACATACACATACACTGGCAAAACCTCCTTAGTCCCTTTGTTGATAAAACATCCTGACTTCCAGCCATTTCCATGCCTTGTCGTGTATGGATGACAAATGATCGGGGAAAATAAAAGTGGCTCATACTACCATAATTGATGTAGATGAGGTGAATCATTTGGATAATGTTTCAGCCTTAATGTCAGGAGCACTGGACAGGAAACTTTTTTGTTCGTTGGTTTGTGCAATCCTGCAACTTTTTCCCTTAATATTTTAGTCCCACCCCAATTTTTTCTTCTTTTTTTTTTGCTTAGTAATCTAGATTTTTTTTTGCTTATGTATATAGTTTTTTTACGTTTGTGTAAGATGTTTTATGAAAATATGTACGATGTGAAGTTTGAGGTTTTTTCTTCTTTTTTATGATTATATATAATAACATGATTGACGTCAATCAGATTTCTTGTTCTGCTCGAGATAATAAAAATAGTGATAAGGTAGAATAAAGCAATAACTTGAAAAGTAGTTATTAACTTCTCTCTGATTAAAAAAAAACGTAGCTTCGGAGAAGTTTAAGAGTTTTGTTTTGGTTTTAAAAGTATAAGTCTACAACATGAATTTTTACAGGTTATTTTTATCCTTGGTATTTCTTAACATGATTTTCTTATCATACTTTGGCAATGGTAATGATCATTTTAATCGTATTAAGTATTATTATTTATGGTCAATTCCAGAAATTACTGGAGGGAATTTTGTCATTTCGACTATTTCCAGCACTGAAGGGTCATTTCGAAGTCTAATCCCCAGTGATTTCG
>NC_087202.1:38005574-38025574 GCF_015104395.2 Macrobrachium nipponense | reverse complement strand
CTTCCTTATTTGTGATGGTCTCATTATTAGGTCCCTTATATGCATATAGCTTTCTTTCTCTGTCTCCATAATTTATTGATTCAAATTTATCAGAGTTAAATACCATCCTATTTACCTCTGCCCAATCATATACTTTGTTAAGGTCTCTTTGTAGAGCGTTCCTATCTTCATTACAAGTAATTTCTCTACTTATTCTTGTGTCATCTGCGAAACTACTCACTACCGAATCCTTCACAGAGAGAGAGAGAGAGAATATATACCTCCTTTTTCAAGGTAAAGTTTTTCTCCCTCTCTCCCACTCTTAATCTATATTATAATTAATGCATTTTCCATGACCACGCGTCCGTAACACATGGAAAACAGAAAAAATACGTAGAGAGAGAGAGAGAGAGAGAGAGAGAGAGAGAGAGATTAGTTATGATTAATGCGACGTTCCTTAGTCTGTACGTGAATTCTCCACAACTGACCACTATGTTGTTCCAGTTACCTCTGTCTATGCCATGTGACATCCTTCTGAAGTGGTGAACTGTAAGATTTATTATCTGTAGGGAGTTTGTAATAAAACTACACATTGTATTCGAATATGAACGGGTTCAACTATCATTATAAGTAAGCAGCAAGAGATGGGTCATACTTTCTATCTTTGTTGAAAGGTCACTGGTAGTCACACTCTTAAGACGATACGTGACTGGAATCTGAATTTTAGAGCCACCCCATCTAAGGGCAAGTGTCATTTAATAACAATATCCTTCTCTCTCTCTCTCATTGGTATATATATATATTATATATATATATATATATATTATATATATATATATATATATATATATATATAAAGATAAATGCCACGAAGGAAAAATAAACGAAGGAGGTCTGCAAGATCTTTCGACTTTAAAAGTCCTTTACTGAGCAGTATCTGCTCAGTAAAGGACTTTTAAAGTCGAAAGATCTTGCAGACCTCCTTCGTTTATTTTTCTTCGTGCATTTATCTTTATTTGTGGATTTATCACGTTCCTAACTTTCGTGATTTAGTTATACATACATATATATATATATATATATATATATATATATATTATATATATATAATATATATATATATATATATATATATATATATATAAACATGCGGTGGCGGTGTGGTTTAAAGTTTCACTGTGCGTCCTGGATGTGTTGCAGACAAAGCTCTTATCGACTAAAAAATTCCCCTACGGTTAACATATATGAAAATATATATTATTTCCGAGGTCGAGCGAATTAATTAGATATTAAAGGACATCTGTAGCGATGTATGTATATGACTCATATATATATATATATATATATATATATATATATATATATATATATATACATATATGTGTGTGTGTGTGTGTGTGTGTGTGTGTGTGTGTGTGTGTGTTATATACGTTATATGTGTAATATGTAATACGTATGTGTGCACGCACATCGGCACTTACCCTTATCTTACGCTTATTTCTTTGAATTTTTTTAGCAACTACTTAAAAAAAAGACTGACCTATTGTCTAGTTTCAAAAGGTAATTGTATAATTGACAGTGAGATGGGTATGTATTTCAACAATGGGATTATAAATGATATTGGCATGGAATGGGGGAGTCAATCGAATAACAAAATTAATCCATGTTAATATTACTCATGATGAAAGAAACGTCAACTTAAGACGTAGTAATCTTGAACAGAGAGAGAGAGAGAGAGAGAGAGAGAGAGAGAGAGAGAGAGAGAGAGAAATCTTTTTATCCATCGTGCCTGGGAGAATCGCATTTATTCGATATTCGGACACAAACCCTTGTTGACAAGATCGAAATCCAATAGAACGAGCTGAATTGTATCCGGAATCACATTCATGAAATCTATCCTTTTGTAACAAGGATTTTGATTGCCCCGCTGCGAAATATGGAAACCCCTTCTTAAGACTATTGTATTTCATCCTCAAAATCAATTTCTTGTTTTCATGGGAAAACAATGAAAGCGGTTTAAAGCCATCGACGGAAGCACGGATGATCACGTGTTTTGGTATTAGAAGAGGCTCTATGAGATTGACAGCTGGGAAGAGGCCGAGTCAGCTGGCTTAAGTTGGAGAAAAGGAGCGACACGATTACAAGGCGTTCCAGGGGGACTCTGTCAACAAGGCTGCTGGCGCTTGAAACTGTAGTCTTCCAGATCTTTTCGTAGATTTTCTTAATGCTGCGTTCTTTGTGTGGTATCGCTCCTGTGTGTGTTATGAGGTGAATCAAAAACTCTTCAGACCTGTGTCTGCGTGGCAAGTATTTATTTTTCTTTTATGGTATAATATGAATCATTATTCACCTACAAATTCGTAATGTGTATTTACACACGCACACACACTCATTTGCATATTTTAGAAAGATATTTCCTTCGTCAGGTCCTGGCTTTTGAGTTTCAATATATATTTTTTTGCCTTCCTTTTTAAGGGAGGGAGGGAGAAGAGAGGGCGCGCCTGAGAATAGACCGGCAATATTTTCTCCCTGTTCAGAAATTTCCGTGACTTTTGTAAGCCATTGTGCTGACTTTGTTTATGCGAGAATTCCCTGGTACGTCGCTTGATATTCTGACTTTTGGGTTATTTAGTACTTTCCGCCCCTTCCAACTTTGGCTGCCTCTCATTGAATAAAAAAGGATTTATTTCCTTTGGTTTATCGCTGATTTTATTGTGCTCTTACTTCTCGGTTCGCGAGACTTCAGCTGCCTTGTATTTTTGTTGGTATTGAGTATGTAAGCATCTCTGGCTGAAGCGTACCTTGGTTTTCAATAACAATCTGTCCTTTTGGTGGGTGGAGAGAGAGAGAGAGAAATGCTTTAAACAGATCGAGTTAAATTCTTAATAGAATTTAATTGCTAATTTAAAGGACAGCTCGATATGTATTAAAGTTCCGAGTATACGAGAGAGAGTTCTTTAGAGAATTTAAGAGAGGTCTTCTTTATCATAATTTAATTGTGAATTTGAGAACAGTTCTGAATTGTTTCAAGTTCCATGTATATTGATGAAAAAATCTAGTTGTCATTTTTACCAGATACATATGTAAATGTTCAGTTTCATTGGTCTTTTTCCCAGTAAATCTTTACAAACTTAATTCCATAAACTTATAAAAACGAGGTCCTCTCATGTAGCGAAATCGTGTTGAATTTGTTTTTTTTTTTTCCGCAAAGGTAATCTGATTAGGAAGTTATAATTGTCAGAAAACATGAAACACTGAACGAAAAATGGTATGTCATCTATCGTAAAATAATCTCTCTCTCTCTCTCTCTCTCTCTCTCTCTCTCATCCTCCTCCTCTCTCTCTCTCTCTCTCTCTCTCCCCAAAAGGAAACAGAAGGCTTAGCTCCCCTACTATTAATTCCGAGTCGTCGGTCAAGCGTGTTGTTGGTGTATGCTTGAAATTACATGCAAATAAGATTTAAGGCTTATTTTTGCTGTCGACGCGAAAAGGACAAATAGAAAGAGAGAGAGAGAGAGAGAGAGAGAGAGTTATTTGTTTTCTTCACCCTCATATCCTTCTAAAAGGAAACTTTTCGTACCTATTTGTTATTTGTTAAATCCAATGGTGCCTTTTGTACTTTTATTCCCTGAAAAGAGTGAAATTACTTTTAGCCTTTTCCCCTTCAAAACAGTGACCTAGTTTGTAACGCCTGAGATATATAAGGGTTTTAGATATTTGCCTCACACAGAATTCATAAATATCACCAAACACAGCAAAGGTAACTTGTGAGGTACTAAAAAAATAACACACACAAAAAAGACGTTTCTTTTCATATTGCTTTATCCATTCCGAGTTTATTTGATCATACGTGAGGGGAAAAGACTATATTTTACAGGGAAACACTATGAAGAGCTGAGGCGCAAAGCAAATAATATATAAATCGAAGAACAACGGCAGAAATTCCCGACTGTTTCAAGCAAGCAAGATTTTGAAAAGGACATTATTCTTTCATCTCGTGCATAGGCACTAAAATAACATACCGCTAGAACTGGACAGATCGATTTTACCCTTGAGAAAGACGCTGAGTTTATTAGACATGGTGATCTTTTATTAGTTATGAGAACTTTCGCAAATTCATTTTTCTTGTGAGGGATTTAGAGACTTGCTTTTCGTTTTTCTTTGAATTTCTTCCTTGGCAGAGTATACCCCGTTGAGGAAATCCTTTTCTGGCACATCTTACGATGATTCCTTTTCCTGTTGAACGAATGTCCATTGCATTTTGCTAGCTAAGGTAGCGCAATGAAAACACCCTTCCATACTATACAGTCTAGAAGTGTAAGTCTAGCGCTTCCTTTTTCCAACCTGGCTGCTAACTATATCTGTTATTACGCACATAATACACTTCTTAGGTTAGCAGAGTGATATTGTAGCTAGAAGAAAAATATGCCCAATTTGATTTCTCCCTTTGCTGGAATCGAACTTTGATTTTTTTGCGCTATATCTATCCATCTATTTGTTTGTCTATGTGATATATATATATATATATATATATATATATATATATATATATATATATATATATATATATATATATATAGATTATATAACTGAATCATGGAAGTTTGGAACGTGATAAATCCATAAATATAAGTATAAGCCACGGAGGAAGGAAACTCCGTTGTTAATCTTTCTCTCGGGGCTCATACCTTTATATATATATATATATATATATATATATATATATATATATATATATATATATATATATATATATATATATATATCACATCACCGTGATATCACCGTATTTCATATAGATCATTCGAGCTACAAATGTCCTTTAATTCGCTTTACCTCGGAATTGATATATTTTTTCATATATGTACCGAAGGGAATTTTTAGTTGATAATAATTTCGTCCCTTCATGGGATCGAACCACCGTCCAGTGGACGGGAACGAAATTATTATCAACTAAAAACTCCCCTTCGGTACATATAGGAAAATATATTAATTCCGAGGTAGAGCGAATTAGATATTAAAGGACATTTGTAGCTCGAATGATCTATATGAAATACGGTGATATCACGGTGATGTGATAATTGTATATATATATATATATATATATATATATATATATATATATATATATATATATATATATATATATATATATATATATACGTGTGTGTGTGTGTGTGAATCCACGATAGGTATATTTACGAAGTTATCAGTATATAATAGGATCAGTGACCGGCAAGAAAGAGATTCATTTTACAGATCGTTGACTGTCTGAATACGATGCATAATAGATTTCATCCTCTCTGATTATCTTGTTAGTGGGCTCAGTGTAAATCCTCTCTTCAGAAAATAACAGAAATGCCTGTATCTGAAAGTTTTATTTTTTGCTCGACACTTAAAGAAAGAGAGGTTGCTTATAAAAAGAGCTAACGGTATAAGTATTTTTATTATTAATATAAGGATTTGAAGTAGTGTCCTTTCTTTTTGCATTGTTATTCATGTCACAGAAAAATTATTATTTTGCTTAAGGGTAACTGTAATGTCCATTTTCCATCGTTGTTCTTCGTGAAAAGAAAAATTATTATATTTCCTAAGAGTAACAACGTAACAACTGAAATGTCTTTTTCCAATTTTTATTCTTCATGAAACAAAAGGGATATCATCTTAATTATAGGGAACAATAACACTAATACCTGCTTTCTGTTTCCATGTTCATAGAGTAAAAACTCAGATATTAAATAAAATACTGTTTGTAGCGTCTACTCGCAAATGTGGTACGATGTCTGGTGACCACCTGGGTATACCCAAAAGATAAGCGCATTACAAATGCTCATCCCTTTGGACTCATCTCCCTTCCCTTCACTCCTGCGCCCCTCACCTGTAACCCTCCCTGTGTCACCCGTCCCCCTCCGCACCCGTGGGGGATAAAAAAAAAAAAAAAGCATCATGGGAAACTGCCTTATTCATATAACGTAGGGTGTAGATCGACAATGGGCACAGTGTTGCAGGAAAAAAGTAAATCGCGTTTTCTGTAATGGTATCTGAAGCTGGTGAAATAGTGTCGTGCGAGGTATATGACGAACGTGCATTGTTTACTTAGCAAATCTGAACGATTAAAGACATACTATGAATAAATGTTAAAAAAAAATAACTCTTGATAAGTAACCCTGTATCAGTCATACTTCTATACCTTTGTAATTTGATGAAGACTTTTCAGTTTCTTTCGCGAAATGGTTATTTTATTATGCATAATCATTTCCCCCCTAATCTTCCCCAGACACATGAGAAAATAATTAGTAATTATTTCAATTGAGAGGCTATCTATTCATTACGATCAGCACTTAGTAAGAAATCAGCAACATCGAGGTTCAGAGGTATGTAAGCGGTCTTGGTATTAACTGGTATGATATCCATAGGACTTTACCTTATCACCAGTAAGGATATCCAGAAAACAGCTGGGGGTTGTTTAATCGTATATTCTGTAAAAGAGGAAAAAGGCTGCCAGTCGTGTAGTCTTGTTTTTCTTATTACAGGGAAACAGAGAAGGTCGAGATAGATATCAGTCAAATTACAGCTTATAACTCCTTCTGTTGATTCTACAAAATATTTAGGAAATTATCGACATGATTATATATATATAATATATATATATATATACTATATATATATATATATATATATATATATATATATATATATATATATAGATATAAGAAATGTGTATGTATATGTGTTTTCTTTTGGCCTTTTATTACGCTGTTCACTTAGATCAACCTCTTGCTTCATCAGTAATGTATAGGATACATTGTATTATCATTTTCCTTTTAAGCGAGAAAATAAGGGGGAAAAGATAAATATGATATACCATGAACAAAAAGAAACATAGAGGGATATTCATAACTATCTAATCGATAATCTAAGTGTACTTTGTAGTGTTTGCCGTGTATTGGTATAAAGAAAACGAACACTGATATACAGGCCATTACAAGTCATCGGGTTGAAATGCGAGCTGGTATTGATAAAAACAGGTAGTGGCATTATTGTTTCCACTGGAAATTCCCATAAATTTATTTTCTTTCATTATTCGTAGCCTCCCCAATACCGGTGAGGAATGTAATGAATAATTATTGTCGAGCTCGAATGAGGCCAATTATTTTCAGTTTATGGTCATTACCAACATAAACTATGTCATTTCAGTAATATAATACTCAAAATGAGTTTTATTGTTCAGCTGCTCAGAGATTCATTCTATTCCCACGTGAAAATTAATGTAGAGCGATGTAATCCTACAACGCACTTCGAAGATCATTAATCTTCCATGTTGCGTTTCATGTTTGTTGTTTGCTTGCCTCATAGTTTGCTCTGTGACTCTTAGTAGCTCTCACGCAGTTTGAGCCGAGGTTTGATTCCATGTATTGGTGATATATATGTGCATGTATATATATATATATATATATATATATATATATATATATATATATATATATATATATATATATAACCTAGCCACCTGGGGGGCAACCAAGTCCTTATGGGTGCCGGTCCCAAGCCCGGATAAATAGGGAGGGTTGGTGTCAGGAAGGGCATCCGGCTGTAAAAATCTGTGCCAAAACCAAAAATGGAATGAGCCGAAATATGGAAAGAGGTAATGCTAGGGCGTACTCCGTAAACGACGCACAGAGACATCGCCCTAACTCTGTGGTAAGGCGAGGGCTACTGCATCAGGAGCGGGTGCAGCTAAAGAAGCGAGCTCACATTGGGTTCAGAGTATGTCAGCTAAATGTGGGTCCATGACTGGGAGAGGTAGAGAATTGGCTGACTGATGAGAGAAAAGAAAGTAGATGTTGTGTGTGTGCAAGAAACGCGGTGGAAAGGAAATAAAGCTAAAGAGTTGGGAGATGGATATAAGCTATATTATAGTGGAGCAAATAAACAAGGTAGAAATGGAGTTGGCATAGTACTGTCTAGTGAACTAAAGAACTCGGTAATAGAAGTGCATAGAAAGAATGACCGTATCATCAGATTGAAGATATGTTATGGAGGAGAGATTCTGAATATTATAAGCGCATATGCACCACAAGTTGGTTGCACAGAAGAAGAGAAGGGAAATTTCTGGAGAGACATGGATGGAATAATGCAAGAACTGGAAGAGCATGAGAGGGTGATAGTTGGGGCAGATTTGAATGGCCATGTCGGAAGTGAAAATGAGGCGATTGGGCGGGTGCATGGGGGCCATGGAATTGGGGAGAGAAACCCAGAAGGAGAGAGTGTAGTGGACTTTGCTGTGTCATTCGACATGGCAATAGTAAACACATTTTTTGAGAAGAAAAGGGAACACCTAATAACATATAGGAGTGGGGGAGATTCTCCCAGATAGACTATTTCTTGTATAAAAGGATAAATCTGGTGGAGGTCAAGAACTGCAAAGTTATTCCAGGCGACCATGTAGCCCCCCAACACAGGCTGCTATGTATGGACTTGAAGTTGAAAAGGGAAAGCAAACCAAGCTAAAGGGATAAGGAAAATTAAATGGTACGAATTACAGAAGGAAGGGGATAAGAAGAGAGAGTTTAAGAGGAGGGTTTTGGAGGATATTGATATAGGGATTGAAGAGGTTCAAGAATGGTGGGCACGAAATGCAGCAGTAATAAGAAGGCATGGAAAGGAGCTGCTAGGAGAGACATCTGGTATCATATGGGAAGAAAAGGATAGTTGGTGGGATGAAGACATTGAGAAAGTAGTAAAAGATAAGAAGGAGGCAAAGAAAAGATGGGAAGAGTCACAGTCAGTGGAAGACAGAAATAGGTACAGAGAGAAAAACAAGGTGGTGAAAAAGGTGGTAGCCCAAGCTAAAGCAAAGTCGTATGATGATGTGTATAATGAGCTGGGGACAAAGGAAGGATTAAAGAAGATGATGAAGCTATCAAAGGCTAGAAATAAGAGCACCAAAGATATAACACACATCAAACAAATAAAGAATCAAGAGGGTGTAGTGCTTAGAAAGGAGGAAGACATTGTGAAGAGATGGAAAGAATATTTCGAACAGTTGTTAAATGAAGAAAATAATAGACTAATAAGAGAGGATGGGCAAGTGAACATTGGCATGGTAATGAGGTTTTCTAGGCAAGAGGTACTAAATGCACTGAAGAAGATGAAGGAAGGGAAGGCAACCGGACCAGACATGATCCCGGTGGAGGCATGGAAAGCATTAGGAGATGAAGGAGTGGATATACTGTACGATCTTATGATAAAGATCCTTGAACAGGAAAAGATACCAAATGAGTGGCGTGGGAGTATATTGATCCCAATTTTTAAAGGGAAAGGCGATGTCCAAGAGTGTGGTAATTATAGGGGCATTAAATTGATGTCCCACACTTTGAAGATACTGGAAAGGATGATAGATGCTAGACTGAGAGAAGAAGTACAAATAGGTAAAGAGCAGATGGGATTTATGAAGGGAAGGGGAACAACAGATGGTATATTTTGTCTGAGGCAAATAATGGAGAAATTCGGGGAAAGACAAAGACAAACCTACATATGGTATTCATTGACCTTGAAAAGGCTTATGACAGAGTCCCGAGACAAGAGGTATGGAGGAGCCTGAGGGAGAAGATGGTGCCAGAGAAGTATGTGCGATTGATACAAGAGATGTACCGGAATGTATTTACCAGAGTGAGGAGCAGTGTTGGGGAGACAGAAGGTTTTGAGGTGAGAGTAGGATTACACCAGGGGTCGGCTCTGAGCCCATTTATCTTTAACATAGTGATGGATGTTATAATAGAGGAAGTAAGGGAGACAGTACCATGGAACATATTGTATGCGGATGATATTGTTCTGTGTGCAGAGAGCAGGGAAGATCTGGAAGTGAAATTGGAAAGATGGAGACAAGTACTGGAGGACAGAGGAATGAGAATAAGTAGATCCAAGACAGAATATATGTGTACCACCACTGAGGGGGATGATAGAGAAAGTATTCAGCTTGGTGGAGAGCAAATAAGGAGAGTTGATAAGTTAAGTATTTGGGATCTTTTGTTAACGCTGGAGGAAGTATGGAAGAAGAAGTAAAACATCGGGTACAGGCAGGCTGGAACCAACTGGAGAGCGGCCTCGGGAGTTCTTTGTGACAAAAGAGTGCCGCTTAGGTTAAAAGGAAAATTTCACAAGACGGTGGTAAGAACAGCAATGCTGTATGGTACGGAAACAGCAAGCATGAGAAAAGCAGAGCAGAAGAAGATGGATGTGGCAGAAATGAGAATGCTTAGGTGGATGTCTGGGGTAACAAGAGTGGATAGGATCAGAAATGACTACATAAGGGGGTCAACTAAGGTGGTGGAAGTATCAAGAAAGTGCAGGAGGGGAGGCTGAGATGGTATGGACACCTGTTGAGGAGAGATGAGGACCACGCTGGGAGACATACTATGGGAGTGGAGGTGCAAGAAGAAAGAGAGGGAGACCAAGAAAGAGATGGAAGGACTGTGTGAGAGGAGATTTACATGAGAAGGGAATTGATGAGGCAGAAGTGCAAGATAGAAATAGATGGAAACGGCTCATCCGAAACGGCGACCCCATATAAAAATGGGAAAAAGCTGGGAAGAAGAAGAAGATATATATATATATAATATATATATATATATATACTATATCTATATAATCTATATTATATATATTTATATATATATCATATATATATTATATATATATATAATATATATATATTATTTATGTAATATATATATATGTATATATATATGTATATAATATATATTATATATATAATACTATATATTAATATAATATATATATTAATATATTATATATATATATATGTTATATAATATATATTATATATATATATACTATAGATATATATATATATATATATATATATATATATATATATATATATATAACTATGGTTTGTGGATCATTTAAAAGAAATTGCTAATTTTTCTCGGAGCGAAAATAAGCGGTATCCCAGTTTTCATTCTGCCATGCGTCATAACGTTTCGATTAGAAAGCTCTTTAGACTGAACACCTTACTACAGTTTTATGTATGTCATTCATAATGGAAAGATTTTAAATCGGTGACAAAATGATTCATTCCAGTAACGATCGGTCTCCCGGTCATGAACGTTTGACAAGTATTATTAGATTATGTTACGTGCTTCTTTGTGTCTAGATCACTTTGGCACTCAAAAATAATAATAATAAAACTGAAACCAATCTTAATGTATTATCTGAAATTCTCTTAAAAAAAAAATCTTCAGAATTTGATCAAATGCAGAATAGACCGTTCGTGAGTTATGAATGAATTTTGCAATACTGATATTGGCAGTGATATTGTTCCTGCAATAGTATTTGAAGTTTTCCTATATCTCATTTGGAAAATATATGAAACAATGAAAACGGTACAGATTCGACCTGAGCATGACGAGGCAGAGACAGATGTCTGTATAAAAGCTTTATGTAATCAAAGTTTTTCATAAATTGATCATGCCAGGGAACACTGAATTGGAGTATATTTAATGAATTACAAATAAGTTTCGAAACAAAGCGGCACAAAAATTATTATTATATAAGAATGTCACAGATAACAGCCATAGCGCACAATGTAAAATTAGAGTGACTACAATCAATATTCCCATTTCTTTTAAGGGGTTAAGGGGTTTTCTTCAATTTGAAGCTGAAGTCTGTCCCGGTCTTTGAACCATTAAAAACGGATTCGAAATTACCATAAAAATACACAATAAAATTTAGCATGATTAAATATATATATATATATATATATATATATATATATATATATATATATATAGATATTATATATATATAAACACACGCACACACAAATATTATATATATATATATATATATATATATATATATATATATATATATATATATATGATATATTAAAATATCTGCCCGTCTGTTAGGTTAAAAGATGCATGCCTTTTTCATAAATTGAATTCTATACCAAGAAGTGAATATAGGTCACCGCCAGGGAAAAGCTTTTCACCTTTTTATTTATGCATTCTGATCAACCATAATCCCCAGAAGACTTGACATATTTAACATTTCGCAGAGAGAAAACTGCCATTTTACCAAAGCGCGTCACAAAAGTGAAACAAATCTCTCTATTTAAAAAGCAACGGTTCCATTGTTAACATTACTGGGTATTATAACAGTGGTTCGAAATGTGACCTAAAAATATTTTGCATCATCTATGGTACAGGTTTTGCTGCCAATGAAAGTAGAGCAGCTGTATTGTTTCATAAAAATAGAACACTGAGGATTTTGTTGGAAGCCCAAAGAAGAATGATTTAGCGTTCGATGACTTTAACTTTGGTGTTTATTGTTGCAAAATCTCGAGAGTTTCAAAAGGAGAAGCAAAGCTAATGAAGAAAATCCTGGTCGCTATCGAGATCTTTTTAGAACAGGCTATTGGGATGAACCGGCTGGCTGAATGCAGCCAAAATTCATCTGCGACTCGAATTGAAGGAGAATAGAATTAGCGTCGTTTTAAAAATCATGGGATAGTCCTGTCATTTTTTATTTTCGTAACTGAATCAATCAGTGATGATAGATTGTGCTTATATATATATATATATATATATATATATATATATATATATATATATATATATATATATATATATATATATATATATATATATATGCATGTACATTTGATTGTGGAATTTCATATACCCGAATGGGGGTTGTAGCATCTGTTGATTTCATTTCGGTTTTTGCTGTTTTTCTTTTAATTCGTTTTACAAAAAATGTTCACAAATGTAGACTACGTAATTAACAAGCCGTTTGATTTTGGAGAGACAGGTAAGAGTTATTTGAAAGAATGGAACTTTCAGAGTTGGACGTGCCTGACTTGGCAGATTTCTGCGGTCTTCAAACGCCTTTGTACTCTTTTGCAAATCTTATATCAAGCTTCTGTGTCTCCAGCATAATTTGGAATGCAAATGTGATTTATTTTCTATGAATAATGGTTTTCTGAAACATAAAAGAACGGTACTTAGTCACTTCATTTCATTTATTCTGTATTTCAAATACGGGTAAAAGTATAGTTTTCATCCCAACAGAAGATAAGAATCATGTCAAGGTTAGCGAACCCATACTTACATAAATGCATATATATATATATATATATATATATATATATATATATATATATATATATATATATATATATATATATATATATATATATATTTATGAAAAATAGTAGGTTCGCAAATCTTGACATGATCCGAAAAGGCCTGTATTTGATATGATATGTATTATGAACAAAAGCAAACCGATCTAAATACGGACAAAATCGGATTTCCCACCTGCCAAACTAAAAGTGCGCATTCTGGGCTCTATAAGAAGGCCAGAAAAAAAAAACAGAAAAAATAGAAATAGAAAATAAAAGTTGAAGGACCATTGCAAAACTCTCATTGGCTAGGCCTAAGGCCTAGGGAAATTGACCTACGTCTCAATGGTATTCTTAGCCCGGAAAACTTTTCTCGGTAGAGTGTTTATGACACAGCTGAGTCGGTTACTAATAGCCAGACTTTTAAGCTTACTCAGCACTCAACACTGTATCGCCCCTACTCATAACCTCCCTTCCATCCCACTCCTTAACCCCCCCACCCCCGTTTCCCACCGCCGTTCCCATAATGTTCGGACCGACGGCCGCTGAGTTATTGAATATCGGTAAGAATGTTCGGAATGTATTCTTCATAATATATGAAACGCGTTCGATCCGGTTATAGTTACTCTGGTGTATCAGCAAGCATAATAATATATATATATATATATATATATATATATATATATATATATATATATATTATATATATATATATATATATATATATATATATATATATATAGATCATACATACTATATATATATATGATCATACAGATATATATATATATTATATATATATACTATATATATCATATATATATATATATATATATATTATATATATATATATATATATATATATATATATATATATGTATATATATATATATATATATATATATATATATATATATATATATATATATACATATATATATACGTATATATATTATGTGTGTGTGGAGTATGCAAATGAACAAGCAAGCACACATACTTCCATAGGTATATCAATACAATTAACAGTCATTCAAATACAGTATCAGATTTATATGATTGAGTGCATTCGGACAAGTATAAGAAATATATGCCTATTGAATTGGTAATACAATAATCACACAGGTTTATTCTGCATGGCTAAAACAGTCATTCATGGCTTGTGGTCCTTATCCTAAAATGACAGATCTTTAATGCTCTGTCTTCGTTTATCATCACAATAGCAGAATGTTTTACGAAAGTTATTATTGACTGTGTTGTAAGGGAGGGAGAGAGAGAGAGATTTTAATTAGACAAGTTCCCTAGAATTACCAACGTATTTTTATACAGAGCATTATAACTTTATCGAGAATTAATAACTTTTGAATGGTTTCTTTAAATGAAATTATTAATGGGAAATTTAATAACGTCTTCATACATTGTCGTAAAACTGTTGGACGCCTCAAGGGAAATGTCTAATCAAGTTTTGTAAAAAGTGTACAAACACAATATTGAGATACTTAATCACACACACATACGCACACACACACACACACACACACACACATCACACACAATCACACACACACATATATATATATATATATATATATATACACACATATATATGTGTATATTTATATATATACACACACATATATATAGTGGATATATATGCATGAATGTATGTAAGTACTGTTATACGTATTTTGATAATATTCTTGTTTGGAAGTCAAAGCATTCAATATCCTAGAGCCAGAAATTTTAATACTGTATGAGACATATTTTGTGGAAGTTTTGTGAGGGGCCCTGACTGAAGGAGAAGTTTCGGGGATCGAACAGAGTTTGCTTCGAACTTTGCTCCCCTTGAATACAGTTACTTTTTCTTTTTACTTCATTGTATGAATGCGGACACCTTTTGTGTGTGTGTCTGTGTGTCTGTGTGTCTGTGTGTTTGTGTGTGTATGTGCCGCCATCTTCTTTCTCCTGCTTCTCCTCCTTCTCCGTCTTTTTTCTTCTTCTTTTGAGGAAGAGAGATTTCTAAGAAAGTTTTATCTTCTTTTGTGTCTTGATAATAACACAGATGTAGAGATTTTAGACTTGTGTCTGCTTGTATCTGTGTGCTCTGGATGTATGCGTGTGTGTGTTTGTGCGTGTTGCCATTCATGCTTGCTTGCTTTTCTGTATTGAAATGGCTTCTTAGGTCTTAGTTTACTTCAATGCTTTTCTTTGATTTCATACAGGCGCAACTATATTGGATGTAGTATAGCTTACCATTGGATATGGAAGAAAGGAACGCCGTGAAGGTTCAGATTAAGATGATAATGTTTTAAATTGTGGCGGAACTGGATTAAGTTTTAAATTTTATATCGTACCAAGACATCATTTGACGCATTTTTACAATTATGACAATGTTGTGGACATTTTTGTAGCTTTCAGTTTCTTTGATGCAGCCAGAGGAAACTGTTTGCTTGTGATACCTTCGATAAGGATTAATTTGTGGGAAGAACGGAAATAATATTTATAGTTATTGCATATAATGAATCACACGACGCCAAAGACTGTATTATCGAAAAGAATCACTTTGCAGCTATCAATTTTAGGGGTGAAATTTAAATCCCCTAATTAAGAGAATGCCGTGTAGTCATGCACTTCGACGGCTGCACGTTACCTTTGCATGACTTCCAGCTGGATAGTCACAGCAGCTCTCCTCGTCCAATAGCTTAAGCCCTCATGTGCATTACACCCATTTGAGGAAATGACAAGTCTCCGACCAAGCAAGGGCGTTGGACTGTTTGATTCGTGGAAGTGGGATATCAAGCGAGGTTACCTACCGAAAAGAGAGAGAGAGAGAGAGAGAGAGAGAGAGAGGTGCCAATAATCGCTCCTGTATGCAGGCTTTCTTAAGGCCAGTTACTTTTTCATGTATAAACATCTTGGAGGAAGGTAATGGAGCGAAGGCGTGAGCAAGAGGCTGCGTCTACAAACTTACTTGTTTATTCAAACAACAAACAGATAGGTCAATAGCTCTAGCGAGTGTAAAGGTAGCCCCCTCACACGAGGCGAACACAACAGATTTCAGAGTGCTATCAACTTTGTATGTTGGAGGAAGGAAATATGTACATTAATCAATATACAAGACAGAAATGAAGGTATTATACATATAGGAATTAGGTTATGCTAATATAGGAATGAGGTTATGATACATATAGCTGAAATGGTGAATATTTGTGCTAAAAATGATACATTTAACATAACATTAAAATGAATGGAAATATATGCACAAAGGATGCATGACATCTGCTTTGTTTCTGCACGTGCTTGGTGCGTTTGTTAGAGAAGATCGTTGAGGGACCAGTCGACCAAGTAAGATTGATGGTGTGTGTGGGGCTAAGTGGGACCCTTCAGGACTCCCCCCCTATCTTGGGGAGGCCTACAGTTGCAGGTCGTAGTCTGGGAGGTCTGCTGGCTGTAGACGGTCAATGGAGACCCATGTAGTTCTGCCATCAAGTGTCATCTGGTAGTGCTTATGTCTTCTCCGGATGACATGGTATAGTCCCGAGCAGGTTGAGGAGATGGGAGTTCTGTGTACATCCATCTGTATGAACGCATATTTTGCATTCTGCAGTTCATTGGGGATGTATACTTTTCTGGCCATGTGATAAGTCGTCTTGGCCTGCATTTGATGCTTTGCGGGTGTCGAGATTGGGATGTTGGGCTTATTGGATGTTGGAAGACTTCTGTCAGCAGTGTTAATGATTGGCTATACAGGGCTTCTTCTGGAGATGCGTTGAATGCCACATGTGGTGACATTCTCAGGCCCAGTAGGATCCAAGATAACTCCTTCCTGAAACTCCCACTTAACATCTGGTTGTGAGTGTGCTTTCAACGACTGGTGTAGCCTTTCGATGGTGGGCTGTCGTTTGTATTATCATTGTCTGTGAGGGCTTTCCATAAGGTGGCTGTAAAGTTGGCCCCATTGTCGCTTGTGATGATCTGTGGAACTTCGAGTGTGCTGATCCATTTGACGAGAGCTTTCACACAACTCTCCACTGTCTGTTGTCATATCGTATTGCTTCGTGCCACATGGTATTTCTGTCGATGACGGTGAACAGCTATTTGTACCCCTCGACGCAGTTTCTCAAAAGTGTGTATGCCATGGTACTTGCTGAACCTTTTATATACTTAATGGTGTAGGAGTGTTGTGCTATTGCTGATAGGCGACACTGTTGTTGTGCTGGCCATGCATCTTCTGTCTTTGTGAAAGCGGTCACCAAAGGTTAATGGTCCATTTGTATGATGAACTGCCGTCCTTTGAGCATGTGATGGAGGCTTTGTGGTCTGCTTGGAGCTCCCTGTCAAATGTGTAGTACTTTTGTTCCGCTGATGTTAACTTCTTGCTGAAGAATGCCAATGGCCAACTAGCATCATGTGGGTAGTGTTATCAGCCGCCGCAATCGCTTGTAGACATGCGATGACTACTCGTCTCTTATGGCTGCCCAACGTTGTCCAGGAATTTGTTAGCTCTTAGAGTAGGTGGCATGCTGAAGGATGACTTCAGCTGATCCTTTAGTGATTTGTAGGTGAGAGCAGTTTGAAGTTCTGCAAGCCATCCAGCGACTTGCTCAAAAACGTCTGGCAGGAATTCGAGGACGGCATCTGCTTTGCATGCTGTGGACTTCATTTTCTTCGATTGGAAGATGTCTTTACCGTGTGAATGGTAGCAGACGTATGGAGGCAGTGGCGATGATGTCAGAAAGGCCGACATCGTTGGACCTGGTTGGCCTGGTCATTTCCATGGTCACCAATATAGCGAAGGCGTGAGTAAGAGGCTGTGTCTACAAACTTACTAATTCATTAAAATAACAAACTGACAGATGAGTAGCTCTTGCGAGCGGGAATGTAGTGCATGACATGAGGCAAACAAAGCAAGAGTATGGAAAGATGTACATGAATCAGCATACAGGACAGGAATAAAGTGATGATACATTTATCTGGAATACTGATATTGTAGTGCACGTGCAAAGAATGATACATTAACATAACATTAATATGAATGAAAATGTATGTACAAGGGATGCATGACATCTGCTGCGTTTCTTGCATGCGCATACTTGGCGTGTTTGTCAAAGGTGCTCGTCGTGAGGAGATCAGCTGGCTAGGTAAGATGGACAGTGTGTGGGTTCGTGTGGGATCCTACAATATTACATTTAGTTGACTTTGCTTAGAGGTGAAGTCAATATTTTTATTCGAGTAAAAATGTATTACTGTTTATTTTCTTGGTTAAAACCGCTCATCCAAACACTATAAGTGAAGTTAGTAAGAAGAGGTGTCCTTAAAGTATATCTGATAAATTCAGAAACAGTTTAATCATGGTTTATATCGTAATAGCAGTTTTATTTTATAGAAGCATCCTTGTTCTAAAAAAATATTAGGAAAAGATTCAGTCCATGTTAATGAAATTTGAATTGGTCTTTTACCTGAGGTAGTTTTGCTCTTGTTTTTCGAATGTCTGACATGCTCAGTTGAATAAACTGAAAGAGAAACAATGAATGCCTTTGATGCAAAACATCATAGTAAATAAATACCTTATGATGCAGCACTCGTATTTGCACCGAAGCCATATTGAAATGATAACTGAAAATAATTATTTTTTCCCATATGCATAACATATTGATAAAAATATTCTAGGAATAAGATTGCTTGTATTTAAAGACTTTTCAAAGGGATATTGGGATATATGACACAAAGTCATTTCCCTTTATTCTTTAATTATCAGAACTCTCAAAATACTGCACTTAAACTTTGGAGAAGGTCAGATAATAAACATCTTTAAGTGTCTCAAGATAGACTTTGTTTCTCACTTCCTGTGCTGTATTACAGCAGGTTATTAATTGTATTGTATAACGATTTTCATATACAAATTGTTACGTCTGTTTGACTTATGAATTTGAATAACTGAATTTCATAATATGAGATAATTATTCTATAGTGCAAGGAATAGCACGCTGGATTAATTTTTCATATCTAAAGTATAGTAAAACGAAGTACGTCAGGGAGATGAGGGGTAGATATATGTCTTCATGCTTAAGGTGTGGCGTAATAGATGGACGTACCGTTTGTACTTTGTTAACTGTCAAACCAATTTCACGGAAATGTCAAAGTCTTGAAATATTAATGTTTGCCATGTGTGTATTTGTTACAGTTTTCAATTTTTCGGGTTTTATGTTAAGAATAAATTAGTATTTGCCCGTAGTTATTTGCGTTCTATTAATTCGTTTACTATTTGTTCATTTAGATTTCATATGTATATTTGATGGATAATTGAACGGATATTGTAAGTTCGAACCAGTTCTGTCTCAATAAAGAATGCAAAGTTTATTCCAGATATTAAAACACCGGCACTACTTCTGGTTTCGCCAAAAAAAAGAACATTATCGGAGCCAATTAAATTGATATGCTGCAGTTGTGCATGAACTCGAAAGAATGCTTGCCCCCCTCTTGCCAGCAGTGCTTCCGGTTGAATTCGTAGCCAAATTGGAGCCATTTGTCAAAAAATGAACGGCAAAGCTCCTCACCCTCCGAGTGCATTTTACTGTTAACTCATTAACACTCACAAGAAGCAAATGAAGCTCCGGTAACTTAAACACAGGCTTCAATAAAGTGCATCAATCTATGCTCACCAAAGAAGATAATTTAATTGGCTTCCAGCGACGTCACCGAGAATGGTCTCTAGTTACTCCGCGCGCTAGGGTCAGTTTACAATGCCACTCCCAATTAGCAGAGAGGGAGACCGAATTCCTTTGACCAATCAATGAGTCTACCGCCTCACTACACCTTTACATACACATATATATATGATGTGATATATATATTATATATATATATATATA
>NC_087202.1:37993074-38003074 GCF_015104395.2 Macrobrachium nipponense | reverse complement strand
TATATATATATATATATATATATATATATATATATATATATATATAATATATATATATATATATATATATATGTTGTATGCGTGTGTATTTATAAACATGCTATATGTAAGTTTTTATAAATAAAAGTCACACACACAATAGCAATAACCAATAAATACAAACATGTTCGTTATATACGTATCCCTTATGTTTCTTAGGGTTAACTCGGCTTTAATTTTTTTTCACATTTCTTCCTAACGTTCTTTACAAGTCCCGCTGTGAGTTATATTAGGTACTATTATTCTTTTATTAGTACCATTATACGTCTCTCTCTCTCTCTCTCTCTCTCTCTCTCTCTCTCATATCTTTCGCTGCAGATAATATCGTCGAAACTATTCTCCTTTCCTGGACATTCAGTACTCATATCATTTCTTCAGGAAAGGATTGGTCGGGCAGACCCTCTTTACACAACCTCCATCTATAACTCTCCTTGACTTCTTATGTGAAGATATATATATAATATATATATATATATATATAATATATATATATATATTATATATATATATATATATATATATATATATATATATATATATATGTATGTATGTATGGCCCATGTCTACTGCTCCCCCCACCCCTTCCTATGACTTTCCATTTGTGTTCCCCTCATTCAGAACGGTCATATTTCACTCGTCGTCTGTCTACGTTTATGCTCAGCCGAATATCATCTGTCTGTCGTTTCACGTAATCTTCCGATTACTATATGTTTTTCTCTTGCGTTTCTTTCTTGCTAATGGTTTTAGTAGGATTATTAGCCGGTATTTTCTCATTTTTTTCTTTTATATTCTTTAGTTTTTTATACTATCAATTGCCTAATTCACTCTCAACCCGCAATTCTTAGTTAATTTAGATAATTATTGAGATGACAGTGACGTCGTAAGAGAAAATGCATACACTGTATGAAAGTCACTGCAATAATATTGTATATTGGTGGAGCTCTTGAAATGTACACCACTTTTAGGCGAGAGTAATATATGTTATATTGCCTTGGTTATCATACAATGCTCTCAACTCTGCGATTACTACTTTTTTTATTTTTTCAATCGTCTCCCTTAACCCTCGCCTCTGTAGTAATCACCTTTATGGGTCTCCATTACAACCATTCATTCATCTTCCTTTGCATGCAGCACGAAGCGATCCCAATACAATTGTTACGTTTCCTCTTGTTGCTTTTTTCCCCATTTCGGAAGCTGGAGGGAATTATAGTTCTCTACAGGCTTGTAGGGAAGCCGCCTCTTGTCAGACATGCTTTACACTTGATTCTGAGGATCCTTCGAGGTGTTATTTCCAAAGGAATTCCGTTGGTGTTTAGTATTCTTTAATTATTTTTTCGGGATTTTTAATTGTAATTCTCCTGATCTCTATCATTTTCCCAGAAAGGCGAGTCTTTAATATAAATTAACCATTTGACTTCGTTTCATCAGTGAACTGGTATTAATGACATGGTTTTCTTCTCATTATATTTCTTCGTATTTTATGGTTTATCTTTCACATCTCCGTAGAATATCTGGTTTTATGTGCATGATTAACCTGAGATTTCCGTCTTTAATTTTGTAGATTTTAGTTTTTTTTTCTCTATTCCCCGTTAAATTTTAGCTTTTTATACTTTGTTCTCTTCTTGGGACCCTTTAAGAAGTTTTCCTTTCTGATTTTCTTGTTCAGTCATTATTTCTTGTTATCAGTCGATAAGTTTCCTCTTCAGACATTGCCACATCCACAGGATTTTCATATTTTTTTTACCGAAAACATCTTGAATGAAAAGAGATTTGCTATTTCATGTAGTTTCAGTTCAGTTCCGTTCCGTGTATTCCAATGCTTCCGTTGTGTGTGTGTGTGTGTGTATGTGTATGTATGCGTGTGTGTGTGTGTATGTGTGTGCGTGTGTGTGTGTGTTAAACGCCACTCTCTCTCTCTCTCTCTCTCTCTCTCTCTGTTGAACGTCTGTACCTATAACTGTTCTTTTCCCGTAACTGTCTTGAATTTACAATTTCTCATAAATCATTCCAGTTACATTCCAGGTCAGTCTCTTGTCTTCCAGGATTCTTGACCTTTTCTTTGAGCATGGAATGCGTTTAGCGCTATTTGTGTTCCTTTTGACTGCATTTGTTTTAAACTCTTCTTGCTAAATTCGCTATCTCTGGTATCTCATCCTAGGATGACAGTTTAAAGTTCCAGAGGTTGTTAGTTTCAGGAGAAAAGGAGCCAAGAATCATTTTCTTCAATCATTAACAACGGTTCACTTAGCGCTCCTTTTCTGCCTGCATATTAATTTTATTTATGATTTCTATTTTGACCGGGCTTTGTGTAACTCTGCTGAGGCCATAATTAAATTTAGCCTAGAATGGTTCTTTTAATCTCTGTTAATTTTGATTCTTCTCTCTCTCTCTCTCTCTCTCTCCACAGAGTTAACCTTTCACCTTCATCCAAACAGATTATTAGTGTACACAAACTTCCAGTTCTCTCTGGTGTATTGACTTCGTCCACCGTCCACCCAAAATAAACCCTTAGCTTCCTGCAGTTTGCCTCGTGTCAGCATAGCTCCGGACACCCAACAAATACATAAACCTCTCTCCTTTCCCATAGCTCTTGCGAGCTAGGCTTGAATGTGCCCACTCTTAGACATTCTGTCAGTGCGTTTGCAATTAAACATGAACACTAAGTCTCCTGCGGCCTTGGGATGTTCACATTGCCTTTTCCTTTGTTGATAGTAAAATTGAATGTATTTTTTTTTCACATTTAACTTATTTTTCTTCTAGTTAATAAGAGGCGTAAAGCACTTCAAAATGTATATGTCAAGATTATATGTAATTGAGTGCTTTCGTCGGCTTGATGGTTTCTGAATATCATCTTTCTGCTTTGGGTTTATAATTTCTGCTTAATTTTGAAAATCCCAGAGAGAATTTCCAAAAGGAATTGCACGAAAAGTTGTTTAATTGTATCCATTAGTAGTACAATCCATATTTCAGTAATTTATCGAAATGACCACTCGTAAGAAAACGCTCAGCTAGGAGAGAGAGAGAGAGAGAGAGAGAGAGAGAGAGAGAGAGAGAGAGAGAGAGAGAGTAATTAATAATAAGAACTTTACAATAACTTTGTACTACGGAAATTAATAATAGGTACTTTTTGATAACTTTGTGCTATGGAAGTCGGACACCTTCATAAGACTTGCACACATGATGGTGCTACTTCAAGTCTGTACACTTCGTCGGATATATATATGTGATGAGGATTAGTAACGTAGAACCGGGACGCATTAAGGAGTTAATACACTCATATCCATGTTCCTCACGAGCCCGTTATTAAGGAAGTTACCGCAATAACTGGGAAGGCCACCAAACGAAATTTTTTTTTTTTTTGTTTTTTTTTTTTTTTTTTTGCCGCCCGATGAGTACTACCAACGTTTCAAAATTTTTCCTTTTATGTGGAAAGTTGTATTTACATTATTATGCCAAGCTGGACTTTCGACTTCTGTTTTGTACGACAGACACAAAAGATTTCTTTTTCTTCCATGAATTTATCATGACATTTTTTTTCATATGCTCCAATAAATATTTAGAATTGCGTAGTGGAGAGGCCCTCTCATATTTATGACTGACAATTTTCAAGTATTTTTCGAAATTTTAGAAATGAAGTAGTTTGTTCCAAGATGGAATGAACTTATTAAAAAATATCTGCAGCTGAAGAGCTGAAAAGCTCTTTGTATATATATATATATATAGTATATATATATTATATATATATATATATATACTCGAGTGATTTCACAACTAGCTTCCATAACATTTATACAGAATATTATTTTTCCCAAAAAGAAAAATGATGTTTTTTAGTCGTTGTAAATTGCACTGCTTTTATTTTACTAGTGCATTTCATTTAAAGAAAGAGGTCTTTTTATTCCAATGTTTAGTATAGAATTCTCAGAACAATATTGGTGTCACCAGTGGAGAAAGCTCTTTGCATAAAATGTTCGGAATTTAATGTATGTCGTGCAGTAATGGTTTTTTTTTTTGCTTTTTCACGAAGCGTGCTTTATATACATACATACATATATATATATATATATATATATATATATATATATATATATATATATATATGCATATAATTTATACATATTTGTATAGTATGTATGTATAATATATATATATATATATATATACATATATATATATATATATAAATATATATATATGGGTGTGTGTGCGTGTATACTAGCTTACCAACCCAGTGCTGCCTGTGAAAATTGTGAATAACAACCAATAAACTCTCTCTCTCTCTTGTTAAGATAGTTGCTTCAGTTACATTGCCCAGCATATATTATATTTTATATTTCTCACCTTATCACCCCTATTCCTATCACGGCTGAACTTTGACTTGAAGGGCATCGGTAGTTTTTATTCATCACAGCAGCCTCGAAAACTATGGAACAGACACTAATACCTGTAATTTTTTACATTATTTTTCACCCCTTCTCACCCGCCCTATTCCTATATGGGCTGACCATGGTCTTAAAGGGCATCGGGAGTGTCTTAATTCATCTCAGCGACCCAGAAAACTATGGATTGAACACTAATTATCTGTCGTTTTCGGTAATTTTTGAATGTCATACCCTTCCCACCCCTACCCCCTTTGTTGGCAGTGATGTCTTACCTCCACAGTATTCCTTTCCAGATAGTAAGTCATATATATACCGAAATAAGGTATTTTAAATTCATAGAGTTTATTTAGTTACTAAGTCTACTGACAGAATCAGCCATGTTTCAGGGTGCACTTTGGTGCTAGTGATGTCTTACTGCTACAATATTCTTTTCAAGATAGCATGTCATATTTATACCAAGTTTCGTTGATATTGTTCAATACGTTTCAGTTAAGCTGGAATACACACACATGCATATATATATATATATATATAATATATTTATATATATATAATATATATATATATATGATAATATATATGTGTGTGTGTGTTGTGTGTGTGTGTATAAATATATACATTATATATATATATATATATATATATATATATATATATATATATATATATATTTATATAGTATATGCATCCATACATACATACATATGTGTGTGTATGTGTGGATGCATCATAAAATCCAAGAAGACGAGTGGAAAAGGGGACTTGGAACGAGTATTTCCGTAGTATATCCTAAATTTTCAAGTTCGTACGAAGTAAAAACATAGTTTACAGAGCTCCCTATACAAAATTTAGTGGTGGGTGGAGTAACAGTTTCTTGATTCGGGCAGAATGTTCTCCAAACATAGGACAGGAAAAGAGGATCAAGAGATAATCAAGGTCGAGGTTAAAATTCTAAGATTTCTTTCTGATAATCGTTGACCTTGCAGATTATAGATGACTTAACGAAGTTAATGGCCTGGCCTGTCTTAAGTCAATGATCTTAAATGTCATTTTTTTATATCTTTTTTTAAGCCTTATGATGTCTGTCCAATATAAATCTTACTATTTCTTGATCCTCTTTCCTTGTCCTTTCTGTTTGGAGAACATGCTGTCCGAATCAAGATACTGCAACTCCACCCACCACTACTCAATTCTGTATATTAGTCCTCTGTAAACTATAATTTTTATTTTTTTATGTGAAAATATATATGTCCTACGTGGACATATATATATATATATATATATATATATATATATATATATATCTATAATATATATATATATATATATATCATATATACACACACACACACACACACACACACACATATATATAATATATATATATATATATATATATGATAGATAATATAGGGATATATATGGGTATATATATATAAGGTATTTAGTATATATAGTATGTTTATATGTATATATATAAATGTATAGATACACATATATATACATACATGATATATATATATCATATACATATATATATATATATATATATATATATATTATATATCGATAGGATATATAGATTATGTATATATATATACACATAAGGGCCGGAGCTGGAGCTCAAAGAAGATTATATTACCGAAGGAAGTAGTAGGGAAAGGCATCCTCATCTTTCAACAGTTTATTAATGCCGACGTTTTTTCCCCGCGACGAATTTCCAGGTCGCATTTTCAAGGCTAAAAATATATATAAGTTTACGAACATTAATAATTGACCTAATTTAATTTATATTAAAAATGTCATGGCAACAGCTCTCAATACAGTAAAAAGTAAAAAGTTAAAAGTTAAAAGTTAAAAGTTAAAAGTTAAAAGTTAAAATTGAACAGCGCCTCCAAAGTCAGACATATTAAAAGTACAGGACTTCACTAAAATTTCAGAAACACCACCTACCCCCTACAGAAAGAGTAAAACTGACACAATATAGGTAAAAATACGTGAGGCAGACCAGCTGCCCAAACTAGGCTATGAACAATTTCGTCGCGAAACGTCGGCATTAATAAACTGTTGAAAGATGAGGATGCCTTTCCCTACTACTTCCTCGGAATATATATATATATATATATATATATATATATATATATATATATATATATATATATATATTATATAGATATATATATATATATATATATATATATATATATATATATATATAATATATATATATATATATGAACATGTTAATGGAACACTCAAGGCTTATTCCTCTGAGAAGTAATATATATAATATACGCCACAGTAACACAGTTTATTTTTCTTTTGACGATATTTCGTTTGATGTATCTTGAAAGAAAGTATGGGTATCATTAAGAGTATGGAAGAGACGAGAGTCTTTTATACTTAGACGGGTCTTCAAATCAGGTATCCTTGGCTTGATTGAATAGCTATCCATCAAAGTCATGTTATTGCTTCTAATTCTCCCCTTGTTCTTCGACTATTCTTTCTTGAAACCTTTCTTAGTTGTAGCTCTCTCTCTCTCTCTCTCTCTCTCTCTCTCTCTCTCTCTCTCTCTCTCTCTCTTTTCCCCCTTTTCCAATTAGTTACGAATGGTAAATGAGTCAAAAGATTCAAGTGACTGATATTATTAGAACCGTGCGTGTTAGAAAAATGCGAAGAGAGAAAAATGAAGTGGGAATCTGGCACGAACTAAATTAAAGCAGAGGAAATGCAGGGTTTAAAAAGATAGATTAAGCAGGAATTAAAAGAAAGGTATCGTAGGGTTTAATTTGATTCCTGAGTATGAAGCAAGACTACTGCTAAAAAGTCTGTTATAAAAATATGGAATGTGGCAAGTGAGAATGAAAGATAAATGCGATGGAAGTCTTCTGGGTTTTAAGAAGTTTGGTTTTTTATCTGAGCTTTGTAGGAAAGTGAATGAGGTCACATCACTGTGACATTTAATATGCAAATCCTAAGCTACAATTGTCGTTTGGTATCGGATTCGCGCTACTTCGGAATGTCACTGAAGGGGGAAATTATAAGTGATAAATGGTTTGGTATCTAAGTAATTCGAACACTCGAACGTATATACATATATAATCTTAAATGCATTCGTACACGTGAATAAAAATATCACCGTCACTCTGTATCACCACTCCACGGTTGTTTGATTATTATATTTTTATATAAACTATTCAAATAATTTAGTATCGTTCTCTTCTATATCCTGCTAATGAAACTAGTGTATCCAAGATATGATCATAAATAGCTTTTTCGATACTCTTCCAAACCGTTTCAAGACGTATAGTAGCCTTTTCCTAACAGATCTGTATCCTTGTAGACGGCTATTGAAGCCCATACTCTCCAAATCTGTTCTCTAATTGTCTGTTCTCTTATCATCATCCTCCTGTTCTCATATTGTCATCTTTCCTCACTCTGTTCGCAAGCAGGTACAAAAGTGTGGTCGAGGCTCAATTTCAATTTATACTAATGAACCTTATCCTTTGGACATGCTTATTCCCTTATTTAACCTTACGTCTAAACTACTTCATATATTTGTTGTTTGTCCTTTGCATCGATAAAACCTGTTTTTCTTAATTCAGTGTGTTATAATTTTCAGTTCCTCTGCAATACCTTTGATTACATATTCGCTGAGGAACTGGGTAATCTGTATTCATCTAATAACCTTTTTATAAGTATCACCTTTACACAGTATTAATTACACAACTTCCCCTCGGTGTAACATAACTTTCTAAGTCTTTCGCCAACACTTCGGAAGCTCCATCACCTTCTCACGACTTTATATTCCTATTTTTTCTGGTAGATGCTACAGATATACCTAGATTATCACCAATCTCAAATATACACAAGTCATTCTGTCCTTCAATTTTTGTACGAAAAAAAATCACTTAAAATGTCCCTTTCAACTGAAAAGTCTGGAAGATCTACGTATAAAATTTCATCAATCCCGTAAGTCTTCCGTTTTTCATCATCTTCCCATCAACCCCTTGTGATACGTAGATAATTATTTGTTTTCTAAAGCTGAGGGACTTGAGTGAATGTCGTAGGATAGTCAGTATAAAGTGACCTAAATTAATCAAACTATACTCTGTTTTTTTTTCCATCTGTCCATCCGCCTGTAGTATTTGCGCTTGTTAACACTGCGTCCCGGACTTTAAATAATATCCTATTTCGAATATTAACGGTGTAATTAGCATACATTAAATTATTAAAATACTTTTCAGTTGCAAATATACACCAAAATATCCTTTTATTTACCTAAAACTTACACATAGCGTAACTATTTACAGCCCGGGACGCAGTGTTACCGTGCGTGACCACCACAGGCGGATGGACAGATGGACAAGGGAACTAAATTTCATGCCAGGAAAATGGAACATTGCCCACTGTCTCTTCATAACTGGGCACTCATGAGTTGGACCATATTTTCATAGCAGTGGTCAGTCCTCACTAATTCTGCAACGATTGCGCAGTACCCTGTACTTACAAACACTTACTCGTCTAGTATTTGCTTCTTTGGGACCTGAAATTCTGGATCTTCGCTGGGTGCTGGATTTAGGAGAATACTTAAGCTTCAGTTAGAGGTCTCGTGAGTGATTTGACATTTTTAAATTTAAACAAAACCTGGTCAGGTTCACATGCTGTCATTTTTTATGTCATTATATATGATTTCACTTATTTTATAAAGAATTTATAGTTCAAAGATAAGTGAGTATTTATGTCCATCTGTGGGCAGAGCAAATTGTAAATGAGAAAAGATCTTATGAAGCTTGTTTTTATGGTACAAGTAAATTATTTCAGCTACAAATGGCCATATCGTGGTCTGAGGGAAGGTTATTGAAGTATATTTATGAATCGGCCTGTTCATTTCGAAATTATGATAAATATCATAAAACCAAAATTTTGATAATTTCAAGATATATGTTATATTTTCAAGTGTTTTAATTCATATTGAAATTCCCTGTTTTATTCCTTTATTAAACAAACTCCGCTATCACATTCTATATAGATTTTCATTCTCGGAGCCAACAGCATTCTCTTGTCAGCTCTTTATATTCTTGCAGCATTCGTAACCTTCAGTCTTTTATTGTATCTACAAAACCCATAAACTTCAGACGACCCCTGACTCACCTTACATTTCTCTAGCTTTAGCTTATTCGTGACGTTTAAATGTGAATATATCACTTATTCCTCAGAGTGACAGTAATAAATCCTCCCTTTCTAAGTTCTTTTTTGCATTGTCATATCATGTAAAGCTTTTCACGCAACTAACACAATCAGTATAATTCTCTTTATAAGTACTATATTTTTCAGTCATCATCGTACCTCGTACATCAGGTTGAGGTATGCTTGCAGTACTATCTTTTTCATTTTATTATTATTTTTCGTAATCATTTAGTATTTCTCTCTCTCTCTCTCTCTCTCTCTCTCTCTCTCTCTCTCTCTCTCTCTCTCTCTCGTTGTTACCCTTGAAGTTAGCCATAATGTAGACAACATCCATTATTGAAAGCATGGTGGCAATGATTATTAATTTCCTTGATGTTATTTTCCCTGTT
>NC_087202.1:37975574-37985574 GCF_015104395.2 Macrobrachium nipponense | reverse complement strand
ATGATAATGATATATGTGTTAGTAGCATCTCAAGATCATGATCCTTAAAACAAAAGTCCTCCAGGAGTCATGTGTTCCTTTCCCTCATTACGGAAAGGCTTAATACTTGACCCTCACCCAAAAAGTTTGATTTAAATGAAGATTTTCGTTACTGTTACAAATATATGTTTTTCTAGAGTTAAAAGACAACGCTTTTTGCGTAGCTCTGTAAACCAGTAGTGTCCTTAGTAGCACCGACTAGTGCCGGTAGAGTTTCGGTTCTTCACCGTAAAACTAGGAATAGAATCCTAGCACTGTTATGGGTAGTGGGTTATGAGGGTTAAATCTACTTAGAAATAATTGTGTGCTTGAATCTCTCTTTCCCTCTCCCATACTTATGTTTTCCAGTGAATGGTTTCGGTTTCTTGACGGGTGGATAACTTTATTAATTTGTTCTGTAATAATAATAATAATAATAATAATAATAATAATAATAATAATAATAATAATAATAATAATAATAATGATAATAATAATAATAATAATAATAATAATAATAATAATAATAGTAATAATAATAATAATAATAACCACATATTTACCATTTACTGAACAATAAATTTATTTATGTTCTTTTATATTTTTAGGGCAGCAGCGCACAAGATCTTTCCAACTAGATCACGAGAAGTGTATGACAAAGGATTTCTAACAGCAATGCAAGCATGATGATCAATGCCAATAAATCCTAAAAGAATCAAGCAGACTCTTAGTAGTGATTCTCTAGACACCTTTTAGCCAAAGTTTCCCTGCGCCAATTATTTTTGGCAGGCAAACTAATGGCCAGTTAATTTTTGACTGCTGATGTTTCAGTTGTCAAAGGACACACTATATCATGTTTCATTTTGAGTCAGGGGTCTCCGAAGCTTCGTTTTTCGAACAATATTTATGTCTATTTGAGCGAAATTTGTCTATGTCGTAATGAAATATGATTCAATTTGCACTCCGTTCGTGTCAATTGGTGTTAGGAGATTACAAACACTGACTTGGATATGAATAATTTAGGTGGATCTAATGTCCTCGATTTCTCTCTTATATAACATTACTTTTTGAAAGTAATGTTATATAAGAAAGTTTTGAAAGGAACAAAAAGAAGTGTTGTTTGATTCTGATAATTTGAAAATTTAAATGACTTTATAAGTGCACCTTTTCGATTTTATATTTTTGGTACCTGTCGTTCTAAGAAATGAATCCTACATGATTGAAGATTTCTGAGATCTAAAATGTTTATTTCTGGACTCATTAAGGAAATATTCAGTTTGACCTTTAACCTTTTGTGAATGTATCCAAGAATTCATATCTAGTTGATTATATTACTCGGCACAACTGTTTGTTTAGGTTGACCCGGTTTGTTGATTTTGCAACTCGACTGGGTTCCCTATTCTCGGGATGAAAACCTCTCTCTCTCTCTCTCTCTCTCTCTCTCTCTCTCTCTCTCTCGCTCTCTCTCGCTCTCTCTCTCTCCAGACACTCACACACGCACATATGTATGTATGTGTGTTTATTCTTTTATTTTTTCCAGTTAGCAAGGACCTCTCTCTCTCTCTCTCTCTCTCTCTCTCTCTCTCTCTCTCTCTCTCTAAGTATGTCTATTCTTCTCGTCAAATAGGAAGGATTTTATAAGCATTATGCCTCCATACAATGGATAATTGCGTACGGGGTCACAAGTCGGAACGTGTTTGTGTGCCTATATACTGTGTGGTGGAAAGACAAAGATCCTCTCATTGTTTACCAAAAGTAATTGATATAGATAAAAACTGGATCCGAATATATACTTATTAACTTTGATTTAAAATGAATAATTTTCAAAACAAAAACTGGATCATTTTTAAGGGTGTTCAAGGCCCACCTTGCTGTTGGGCCAGAAGGGAAGCCATACTTTATGACTTTTATCGCTGGGCGCAGCTTTTATTGTGAGTTCCATTTGATGGATGAACAAAGGTCCTAGCAAAGACCTGACTTGGATCTAGGTGAAGGTAGCCATGAATGATGGAAGCGTTTGTTCTATTCAGAGAGGAATACTCCTTTTATTTTTAGGCTTCTAACCAGAGTTCGAATAGTATCCTCTCGTAAATACAAAGCGACTGTCTTGTGTTATAGGCATTTCTTTTGTTTTTATTTCCTGTGGATTCCACATGAAACCGGAACTTGCTTATTTTTATTTGTCATTTTAATCTTCCTGAAAAGATTTGTATTCATGATTTTACTTGTTTTTCTTTTGGATACAAAAAAAATATAAGAAAAATTCTATTAAATAAGGAATCTATATATATATATATATATATATATATATATATATATATATATATATATATATATATATATATATATATATATACATACATACATACATATATTCTTGTTTCTCTACAGGTTTGTCCCTATTTGAGATCGCTATATATATATATATATATATATATATATAATATATATATATATATATATATATACATATACATATATATGTATTTATGATTTTATAGTCTAGGATCAGTTTAGAGGAAAAAATTGTATTACTATTCTAATAACATGAAGGCATAGCAATTGAATATAAGTAATAATAAAGATAGTCTGTCTGCTGGGATACAAATGACCGGTTCCAGAACAAAGATGGCAACATGTATTTTTACAAAAAAAATAAAAAAAAATACAAAAGCCCTAAATTATTGTTGCATTGATCCCCCCCTAGTCCTGAGTACGAAAAAGATTTTTGCCTGGCCGAATTCTCACTTTCTGTACAGCGAAGTTACGAGCAAAACCAGGATTAGACTTTTGAATTTATCCTCTCATTCAGAAGCTTGAGAGAAATAGTTACATAACTTGGCCATTTATTTTGGGTGATTGAAGCTCTGGGGGTAAATACAGCTGTGAAATAACCAAATACACAAGTACGATTTACGGAGGTGTTAATTTTTGTAAATGTTCGATAACATACATTTCAGCTTCCTGTTTTCGCTGAAGAGTAATTAGTATCAGAAATTAATTAAAATGTGTATTGCTTTAACGAATCGAGTCAACATTATATATATATATATATATATATATATATATATATATATATATATATATATATATATATATATATATATATATATAACATATATATATATATATATATAATAATAATATATATATATATATTATATCTATATATATATATATGCATATATGATGTATATAATGTGAATATGTGTGGGTGTGTGGGTGTGTTTGTGTGTATGTATGTATGCATGTATACCGAATTATACAAAGAAGGGAAGATCTTTATATAGTATATCCCCCTGTATAAACAGAATGATACAACTTAACTGATAGGGCAGTTGTTTAATACACGCTTATGGCGAACGGGTCTATAGAAGCTTTACTTAAGGTAAAATCTTGAGTGAACCCTATCCCTACGCGACGTTGGTTTGATGGCCACTGATTGGCTGGGAGCTCCCTACCTTCCGCTACCAGCCAATCAGCGGCCGCCAAACAAACGTCTCGTAAGCATAGTGCTCATCCAAGTATCTATCTTTAGTGAACCAGCTATATTATATATCTTAATGCAGGGATCTCACTGTACAAAACAAAAGCCGATGAAAACTAAGCTATAATGAGGAAGATAAGCGTTAATGTCACTCTTAAAAAGTGACATAACAACGATACCTTAAAAAAAGTGTGTGAAGAAACCGAGAAGTTATGAAAGTTTTGAAACACTTTAACCATGTATTTACCCTTAACCCTACATATTCTTAAGTATAATATTCACAGTTATTAGTGGGGCTAAATTTCTCTAAAAATTCCTTCTTAATTATTTTAGACGAAGACGCTTGAGTAATCACTATTACTTACCCAAAAGGGAAATTAAATGAAAAGCTCTTTCATTACCTAAGTAGTAAGTAAAAGACACTTTTAAATGTTGTGAAACTACCATTTATTTTATTATTTATTTCACACACACACACATTATATATATATATATATAATATATATATATATATATATATATATATATATATATATATATATATATATATATTTAGATACATATAGTATATAGTTATATATATATATACATGCATATATGAATATATATACACATATATGTATATGTAATAGATATATATATATATATATATATATATAATATATATATATATATATATATATATATATATATATATTCTAACCAGGGTTGCAGAAAGACAACAGCTCACATGATTAATTTATTGAAACATTTCGTGCCCAAAGACACTGGCACATCATCAGTCTGGAATTAATATTTTATTTGCTTAAAAAATATTAAACTGAATTTAAACTATAAAATATAAGTATGAATATATTGAGAAGTAGAATTCTTTGACAAGAAGTTAACTTATAAATTAAAAAAAAAAAACTATCTATCAGGTCAAAGGAGAAGAGCAGAATGACTGCAAACCTTTCTAGTGATTCTGCTCTTCTTGCACCTAGAAGGTAGCAGTTTCTTTGTATTTACAAGTTACCTTCTTGTCAAAGAGTTCTACTTCTATGTAAATTCATACTTACATATAGTTTTCATGCAGTTCAATCTTTTTAAACAAATCAAATATTATTTCAGACTGATGATGTGCCAATGTCTTGGGGCACGAAATATTTCAATATATTAATTTTGTGAGCTGTTGTCTTGCTGGAACCCCTGTTGGAGTTTGTAGCTGTCTGCCCGCCGTAATAATATACAATTGAATATATATCTATATATATCATGTTATATTAATATATATATATACTCTATATATATATATATAACATATATATACAATGCATATATTCGTGTCACGCAAAATTCCACTATCTCAAACAGATGCAGAACATTCTGCCATTTTTCCGGTCTACGCATGTAGCGTCGATGATACAAGGCTGCCCCTTCCCTTTTTGCACTTTAGCCAATTTCCTGTTGCAGTGAATCTTGATATGAACTTGGAGACTTCGCCTTCCTATTTCAAGATAGGAGGAGCAACTAAACCATTTCCTCCTGTGCCGTGTTGCTGCACAGGTCTTTTGATCTCCTGCGAAATTGGTTATTTATTGCACAGTTAGCTATCGCTTGCAATATATTGCCCGAAGAAATATATTGCTTATTGATATGCTGGGGTTGTTGACCAATATTTTTGAAATTCTGATTATGGGAATGTTTCGAATTCCTTTTCGGAAGTCCTGGTAATCATATATCAACCCAGTACGTTCTGAATTGGGTGATAACTCAATGATAAATTTGTACGCACCTTTTGGAAACACATACAAAAAAAAAAATATATATTATATATATATATATATATATATTAATATATATAGATATAATATATATATATTATATATATATATATATATATATATATATACACACACAAAATCAGCAGGAGGCCACTCGGCACAGTCACACTAAGTAGATGAAGGCAGGCAGGAACACACAGGAATTTGACATTTTGACATTTATTCCGACGTTTCGCAATACATTATTGCATCCTCAAGGAATTCTACAATAGATGTAAATAAAATAATTTTTAAAACTTTTTTAAAAAATTATAAAATTAAAAATAGTTATCTAAAAGTCAATTTAAAAGACCATATTTAAAACACAATAAGTTAAGTTAAAACACAAGTTACAAAAAAAAAAAACATGGAAGTGAACATTAATCTACAAGGATTTAATAAAAAATATTTAATAATAATAATAAAAATATAAATAACTAAAGGAGTGGAGCTAACCTGCCAGAGCAAAGTCAAGAGTAAAACTGAAGGCAGAAACGAAAAGTAAACAATAAGAGGCTTTAAGAACAACAACAAAGTCAAGATAAAGAAAGTTGAACAGCGGAGGACTGGGTATTTAAAACCGGAACAAGTTGTTTAATTTTCAATGTCTCTAAAATAAATAGCTCTTTATGGTTGCTGACCTGTCCAGTTATAGTGAAATCTTTGTATTGGATGTTAGTTTTACATTGCAAAGAATGATTTCTTATGTTGGATGCATCTGGGTTGGATAGGCGACATCCAGTTCTATGACTAACCCCCCTATGAGAATCGACTCGTACCCTAAGAAGACGCTTCGTGGATCCCACATAATTTCCCATATCACATCTGGGACAAGTATACTTATATACCACATTAGACGTCATCAAAGGGCAGAGTCGGTCTTTTACTCTGAAAAGAGAGCCAATTGTAAGGGGGTTTTTCGGAATAAAATTTACGTCAAGGGCATTAAAATGCTCATTGATTATTTTAGTGAAGCCGATTTTACTCTTGACTTTGCTCTGGCAGGTTAGCTCCACTCCTTTAGTTATTTATTATTTTTATTATTATTACTGTTGTTATGTATTTTTTTAATAAATCCTTGTAGATTAATGTTCAATTCCATGTTTTTTTTGTAACTTGTGTTTTAACTTAACTTATTGTGTGTCAGATATGGTATTTTAAATTGACTTTTGGATAACTATTTTTAATTTTATAATTTTTAAAAAAAGTTTTAAAAATTATTTTATTTACATTTATTATAGAATTCCTTGAGGATGCAATAATGTATTGCGAAACGTCGGAATAAATGTCAAAATGTCAAATTCCTGTGTGTTCCTGCCTGCCTTCATCTACTTATATACACACACACACACACACACACACACACACACACAACACACACACACACACACACATATATATATATATATATATATATATATATATATATATATATAATATATATATGATTTTATGTATTTTTACCTTTACTGTATTTATGTTGATAGATAGATAGATAGACAGATAGATAGATAGATAGCTATATATACATTTATATAACCATAGTAAATAAGTCCCAAGCTTTTGGCAATAAGTATTGACAGCAAAAAAATAATGCCAGAAAATCCTTTTGCTATGGAGCAAATGTATTTCAACCGTGGTTGGACACGTTTTACAAACTGCTTGAAGCTCTTTAGATACTTGTTGTCTTTCATCAATAAACCCCAAGGGTCTGTTGAACATATCCAGCTAAGTACGTAGCGTAATCTTCCAAACACTTTTTGTTTCTTCAAGCGCGCTGTTGGCGGTCGCGAATCTTGTTTTCAGCTTAGGTAGATGCATGTATTTTTTTGTTCGTTATTGAGTTTGTTTTATTAGACTTGCGTGAGAAAGAAAGGCCGTTTCATAATATTTCAGCTGTTTTTTTTTTCTTTCTTTATCCCGCTAAGATCTGAATGACATTCTGATAAAAGCAGTAAAAGTTTTCTGATTAGTCTGATTTTTTCGTTATCCTCTTAAAGAGTTCCTGTTATAATGTTCGATCGTACTTCGAGTAAACTACTTTCTTTGCTATACCTAAGACGGTAAATATGTTGTGTTTTATTTATTTCCCTCGTATTTTAGCTAAAAAAAGACTATATATACATATGTATATCCTTCGTATATATGGGAAGGATAAACATGATTTATTTTTTTTATAGCTTCTATTCCCGATGATTTTTTTTTACGTCTCTATATTTTTACTAGCCAACATATGATAGTGGTAGCGACCATTCTTCAATTTTTTACCCTGCATCTATTTTTTTTCTTACAACTGTAGAGACTCCTACAGTTCCTCACCAATGTTTCTTGTTAAATTCCTCATCTTCCTTTGAACTTTATGGAAATGTGTTAATTCTACCACTCGCCTTCAGAGAACAAACGCATCCAACTCCCTTCGGCCGGTTATAGTCTTTATAATTTATTTGTTCCAGGTTTGTTTGTTTTCAGCTTCGGATGCCATTGAAATTGATTGTTGATATTGTTGGGTTTGGCGAGTTTTGGGAGAACTGTTTCCAGGACTCTCGAGGACAAAGAAGGGAAATTCTGTATCAGTTATCAAAGTTATCAATTTTTCCCGTCACAATATTGTGAATAAATTATAGATCGCGACGGTGCAACGCTATTTTTCAATGCAATTCTTTCACTGATTTCTTTTAAAAAAGCGACAATATGTAATTAGAGAAATATTGAGTTTAAAACTACTAATTTCAAATATGAAAGTTTGGATCCGGTAATTGATTGCCATCTCACTGCTTCCATTGTTCCTTTTCTAACTAGTATGTTTGTATAGGTCGTATTCATTGGAAATGCGGTGATGTGATATTATTTTTTAATACGAAGGTCCAATAGATTTTATCATTATTACCATTTATTATTATTATTAAACGACTTTGAAAAAGCCAATTTTCGAAGACGGTATTTGAATCTTGGTTTATTTAAATTTATTTTTTGAGCCATCGAATTTTAATGATAAGAATAAACAACTTATAAAATAAACTTCAAGTGCTCAGTTTGATATATCGTTAGTCATGTGAAATTGTTCTTGGTACAAGTCAGCATTAAAAGATATGAACACGAACTCGAAATTTATAGTTTCATGTCTTTTAACTACACTGAATTTTACACCATTTGAAGTGAACAAAAGAATCAGAACAAACTGAGAGAGAGAGAGAGACAGAGAGAGAGAGAGTGAGAGAGAGAGAGAGAGAGAGAGAGAGATCCTCAAAGACATTAATGGGTTAGGCTTGAGTAGTGTGGGAAGTGGGATAAAGTGTTCGATTTTCAATAACGCCAGAGAATCCAGAGGGTGTCCGGCTTTCTCTCAAGTCTTGGTGAAAGACGGACCTTTTGCCTCGGAAGACGGCCGATCGTTCGTTAAGCTCTCTGGTGTGAGGGGAATGTCTGTCTGTTGCTCTCTCTCTCTCTCTCTCTCTCTCTCTCTCTCTCCTCTGCGCATTCTGGAATCGTTTCGAGTTTTCTGCCGTTTCTTTCTGCCCATTTTTTCTTCTTCTTTTGTAAATTGCACTTAAAATAGCTTTCTACTTTTTCATTTTGAATTTACAAAGCTTTATCTACCTGCTTTTTTTATAAATTGTTTGGAGAAGGCTTTCTACGTCGTTTTTTCATTTGCCGTTCGTTAAAAAACAGACATTTGTCTTTCATGTGTTCTGTAAATAGATGATTAAAATATAAGAACTATTTTGTTCGTCTTTCTCAAATCAAACTATGGAGGGCTGTTGGTGATTACATTGTTGTATTTTATTCGTTTTCTTTATTATGCTCATGTTAACGGGTCATTTAGTCATATGATTATTTTTTATAAGTGATGCTTAGTATTTCAAAAAATTTCCCCAATGTTTTCAGTACATAAACTGTGCTTGAACGTTGGTTACTACGTAATGAAAAACACCGAAGTTCAGTTATAAAGGGTCGCTCTCTTTGTGATACTGTCTTGTCCTATGGGGAATGTCCTTTTTATGAAGTATATCAAGAGCGAAACTGACGTATTCAGGTTAAAACACACTCACGCCCAAAATATTCGAATGAAAGGAAGCTGAAACCTGTCGGGTGCGGCACACGTGAAAATATTTTTCCCAGAGAAACAAGTCATTTTTATCTGCCAAAACCTAACCAGAATTTGACCGACCAAAATCTGCGATATATCACTTTAGAACAACGGCTGAGATATGAATGAGAATCCTGAAAATACGAAAAAAAAAAAAAAATTGAATTTAAGAATTGGGTATGCGAAGCAGGCGACTATAATATGCATTTTCTCTAGGATTTGAAATGGCGAAATACTGGAAGGACACAATGGGGTTAAAGAAATAGGTCTTCACACACACATATGTATATATACACTTACATACACACGCATATATATAGTGTGTGTATGTTTGTGAACATGGGTGTGTTCCAGTGTGGGGTGTTTTGGATGAGTTCGTCAGCGCAGGCAGTTCTTATCTGCAATCATTAAATAAAACTCTTATTTTATAAAAAGCTTCATGACTTTTCGATTTTTTCATTATTATTTTAATCGTTACATACTAATTTTTAGCTGAAATAATTAAAGGGGGTGGGGGGCGGTAGTCTAAAGTCAAGTGATGCTGAATATAGCCACAATTTCAGATTATTAAACGACTTTCCTTATCTTTTAGTTAACGCTATCTTT
>NC_087202.1:37948074-37965574 GCF_015104395.2 Macrobrachium nipponense | reverse complement strand
CGATATATCTATTATATATATATATTGGACAGATAGATAGATAGATAGATATATATATATATATATATATATATATATATATATATATATATATACATATATATATATATATATATATATATATATATATATATATATATATATATATATATATGTGTGTGTGTGTGTGTGTGTGTGTGTGTGTGTTAACATATTGACTTAATTATTTATTTATTGTATGGCTGGTTACTTTCTTTCAGACGTAGATATATTTATCAGTTATCGAGGAAATGAATAAATCTTCCGGCAGGATCCACAGGAATCTCTCTCCTTTCGCATGTCCATTAATCTCTCCTCCACGGAATCAAGACGTTGACTTGAGATGATGAAAGAGCTGTTGGGAAAACCTAAAATAAGTTTTGCATGTCCAGCTATGACATTTAAGGATTACGAAAGCAAAAAGCTTTCCTTCCCACGGATACTCCCGGTTTTGTTCTCGGATTTGCAAAGGATAGATTGGAAGGGATAAAAGCGTCTTGCATTGGAATAGCTATTCGTCTGACCATCAAAATATTCTCTTACATATATGTATCTGTGCAAGGTATGAATGCTCTTGAGGCTAAAACATTTTGAGAAATTTCCTTTGGGCAAAAAAGGATAAAATGTTTGGCAAATTTATTTGTCGGTTTGTGGCAGCCGGAGTTTTAAACAATTTGTGGCCTGTTCATATTTTTATCCTCTTTGTATATCCGATTATAAAAAGAACCCTGGATGATGTACTCGTATAATGAAATATGAGGGGATTTATAGACTGGGTAATTCCACACACCACGGACTGATGCCCAGTTCGTTACAAATGAAGAAGCCATTAAAAACAGAGACCATATCCCTTAAGAGCGGATCCGTAATTGCGTTCTGTAGTGGTAGACGGGGATGGGGGTGGGGGAGGGGGGGGGTGACCAGTGTGGTAACCCGGGAGAGGGGAGGTTAAAGTAAATGACTGGGGGATGCAGGTTACCGAAGGGAAACTCGCTTCTTTTGAACTTTTGCTACAGTGCAGTGGTCTGGATAATTGTTATTTTCCTGATACTCTGCATCTAAAAAAGCTGTTTATCATAGAAATGGTATGTTAGGGGCAGGATTTCTTGTTCGGGTCTTGATCCCAGGCCTTCACCTTTAATGCCGCCGCTGTATCGTAAATAATTAAATTACAGAAATATTCCGTTCACGTAGCCTTTGCCCTCGGGAAGCAAATACACGTCGAAACGCTGTTACCTTATTACTTTCGCCAAGCGTTTGCCAGTGTTGGCAAGATTGCGTGAAAACTAATGACAGGATTTTAACATTTTCAGAAAAATTATACATATGTATACTATATATGTATACATGCATAAGTTACCTTATGCATACTACAAGTTGCTGTGTTTTCTTTCTGTAAACATCAGTGACAATAATAACGAATGTAGTTATATAAACTCGATTCACAAACGCGCGAGCGCGCACACACACACACATGCACACACACATACACACACACACACACACACACACACACATATATATATATATATATATATATATATAGTATATATATATATATATATATATAGATCCAGTTTTTAACTCTTCATTTGTTACGATTGTCACTGATGTTTATAAAGTTTGAAGAAAACACAGGATATTATAATATGCATAAAGTAAATAAATAAGGCAGGCATTTGGGTCGCAACAATAATCTCGTGGAAGTAAACACAAGTAACCCATATTTTTAAGTAAAAATGCTAAGGACTTCAGTGGAGATTTGTATATCGTTCCAATTTTCACTGTGACCTCAGAAGCACCTAGACAACGGAAACGCCACGAGCAGGAGATTTTACAATTGAGCAGCGATCAAACGTCAAACAAGTCCTTCTTTTCCGAGTGAAATCCTCGTCAAGTAAGACTCAAAACAAACTTCAAAACATATTTCAGACTCTAATGTTCAGAGATTATAAACCTCAAATAATGTTGAGAAATAGATATCGCACGACAAAAAATGCCCCTTAATCAATATAGGTACACTTTGTGTAATACAAGTCCCAATTACATAGTAAATTGTATTACTGTGTAAAAGAGAAAACCAAAGACCTGAACGGTGTTCCTAATGTGTTTACATTTATTTATATATAAAAGACAAAAGCACAGACTTTCGCACACCTAAACTGTGTTCCTCATCAGTGTTTGCGTTTTTTAAACATAAACACTGAGGAACACCATTCAGATTTTCGAAAGTCTTTGCTTTGGTCTTTTACATAATAATACAGTTTACTATGTAATTGTGGATTTATATTACACAAGCTGTTTTTCACGGGATTGTGAACTCTTAGCAATAGTGACATTCCTCTGTCTCCCAAACATGTAGATGGTCTGGAAGTAATTATTAAATTTGATTACCAAAATCTACGACGGATTTTCGTTTGTTACACCTCGGACATTTAAAATGAGACCGAGGAAATAAAGTCAGAAGATTCTTCCCACCCAAAATATTGCATCCTATCACCCAGTATTTAATTATTTAATGAGACAAGAGGTCACCTTTTGGATGAATTATCGCAAAAAGCCACACAGGTTGATTTATTTACTCCTTTTTACAGACAAACAAATCATATGAAAACATAACCTCCTTTGCGAAAGTACCGACCTACTAAGGGAAATACATTTAGTAAGTAAGCTATCTATATCATTTTCAATGTGTCCTTAATAACGAAAGTTTCTTTTCACCAGCGTTCCGAGCAACTTCCTTCCATAACTTAATCGCATTGGTAGTTTCTTTGATTATGTTAATCACAGGCATATTGTATAATTTTGCTGCTGCAGGATGTCTGCAACCATCTGGATTTTGTGCACTAACTTACAGCAAAGGGCTTGAAAGTCTCAGTTCAGGAGCGACTTGACATGATCCTTCTCCAGCGATGCTATGTAACGTATGTATACAGTTTGATGCTGCCAATTTTCTCCGCTCTGTTGTGATGGCTCATCAAGGAAAGTACATTCACCATCTACAAATCAGGGTAATGGTACTAACTCATCGCTTAGAAATCACCGAAACAGCACAAATAAACGGGGAAAAAAGTGTAGGAAACGCGACCGTTGAATTTTTTCCCCACCGTTCATTCCTGCGAAATAATTTAATTGTGTGGAGCTCTGTCGGTAGGATCGTATGTTTGCGAGTTTTGCCTTTAACCAATTCTCTGTTGTTATTTATTTATTTTTTATTTTGAAAACTGCCATCAGACCTGGAACAATACAAATATGAAGGTAAACGTTAAAAGTAATAAGTTGTGAAGATATTGATATTTGCTACGTGAAATAAGTTGAAAACTTGTAACTTCCGATATTCTATATAGACTGCCAGAGACAGGAGTGCAGGCCAAGCAAAATTGAAAGCAGTTTAACAAAGAATTATCATATATATTCTACGCAATATTATGTAAAAAATAACGAAAATGTCAGGAGGTAAAGACAACAAAACTTCTTATATATATATATATATATATATTATATATATATATAATATATATATATATATATATATATATATATATATTTTGTGTGTGTGTGTGTGTGTGTATGCATGTATGAACGTGGGTATGTATGTCGAATTTTGCTCTCTCTCTCTCTATTTTATCGATACTTTTGCAATAATAGTGATCTAGATTATATATGTTTCTATATATATATATATATATATATATATATATATATATATCATAGTTTATATACTTATATTATTTATATATATATATATATATATATATATATATATATATATTTATTTTTTGTAAGAAATTAATAAAGTCTTATCTTATTGTATCCAAAACTGGCTGGTGAAATAAAAGTAATGTTAAATGTAAATATATACATACATATAATATAAAATGGTACTAAAAAATGTAATGTTTTATATACATATATATACATAGGCTTACATACATACATATATACGCAGTTAAGAAGACAAGATGCATGTTATGTATACCGAGGAAAAATGCAAGTGAACATATCTTTGATATAAACGTAAGTCTTGTTTAAATGTTAGGCTGTGCATCTTCTCCGTAGTCCATTCCATTCACAAAGCAAAATAATGTTTCCCAAGAGACCCATAACGCCTGTCTGGATTTTTGCTTTCATTCTGTTTCAGTTCTTCGTTTCCTAAAGGCTCTGCAGTGAATGCTTTCACATGCTGCTGCAGTAATATTATCCCGCCTTTGTCTTTTTGTTTTGCATATAAGACGCATGAGCAATCAAATTTTCTAAAAGTTATTTCCGAGCATTTTCTGCTCAACTTGTTCTGAGCTAATCCAATTAAGGATATTTCCTGTGAAGGCCGATGACCTACCTGAGTTCCGTTAATGCCATTTCTAATTGGTTGGTTTCCAAAGTGCCGTTTGGCCATTTGCTGCTTGGCTGGAAGTGACCTGGGTTGCTTGATGGTCAAGAGGCGGTAATCCCAGGAGTGTCGTTGTAAACGAGGTTAAGATAACAGAACGAACTAATCCCAAGATTTGGTTGGGGGTCAGAGCTATTGTTAGTAAGTTTTCGTTAAAATTTGTATTTCACTCATTTTATGGTGTTGAAGTTGTCTTGAGAGCATTTTCTTATGATTATAACTCAACGAATGCTAAGAAGTATTTTCCCTAAAGGATCAGACGTCGTTTAAATAGTTTTACAAATTACCTTCTTCAAATAAAGTCCGAAAGACGGGCTGGCAAATAAGCGACATGTCCATCTATAAATATTGATATCCAAAGGGAAAAAGATTTCTTTTGGTTGGGCTAACAAAGATATGCACCAGTCTCTCAAACTCATCATATTACAGCATTTGCAGACCACCTTTAGCACAAGGCCGACATAATCTAAATCAGCCACCAACGAAAACGAACGAAAAACATGAAAATCAGGAACATAAACCACCACTCGTAGAATTCGTCGTCTTGAATGCTCTTGAGATTAGAGGCCCAGGAGTTCACAATGCTTTTCTTCAAGAGAAGAACCTTCAAGTCTTGAAGAGCGAGAAAGAATTGAACTCAAGTCCCACCCAACGGTGCTGGAATTCAAGTATCTATAAATGATCAAGAGCTGAAACGTCCTCTGAAAGATCACCGTCGTTGGCAGGCGATGGAGTGTGGAAGGGGTTGAGCTCCTTTCAGAGTTAATGTAGCTCTTTTCTAATTCATTACTTATTGCACCTGCATTCTCTCTCTCTCTCTCTCTCTCTCTCTCTCTCTCTCTCTCTCTCTCTCTCTCTCTCGTAGTTTCATTTTGTGTATGGCATTTACTGATTCGACAACAGATTATATTAACTATCATTCAAATTAGCCCGCTGTTTCACAGTTGATCGTGAAATGTAAAGCTCTCTCTCTCTCTCTCTCTCTCTCTCTCTCTCTCTCTCTCTCCTCTCTCTGCTTTCTACTAAAACATCAGCGCCTTAGGTAGATTACTAATAATCACTTAAAACCAAACTACATTTAAAATCGTATTAAATGAAGTTTTCCTTTACCTTTTGGATATAATTTTACAATGATAATAATCAAGGTGATCGTTCTTTCATGAGAATACGACTGCTTTTCTTTTATCTTCAGGTTTTCGATACCTAAAGTGACTACGAACATCAACGAAGAGCGTTGCCAAAAATATGCATTAGATTTGATTAATCAGTTAAACAGATTACGCGCAAATGCTTCGTACACATGCAACATACGAAGAACTATCTGAACGTAGAGAATGTAATTTAGATAGAAGGCAGAATTAGTAAATAATGGAACGAACATCTGAGTAGAATCGCTGCAAGACAGCGCCAGTTGAAACTTGAATGTCCGCGCTTTCGAAGAGAATTCAAAAATACCTAAGGCCAAGCTTCACATATTGTCTGACGCCATCTTCAATATTTAACACGCAAGCGATTCGCCGGGACTAACTGAATTATGCATACACCATTTCAGTTCCATTAAGCCGTGGGAACGGATAGTTCAAAGACGCGATGGAAGTTTGTTCAAGTATTAATCAGCAGTGTGAATCAGACACGGCGAATGGAATTCGAATTTTCGTGATTTTATTGGGATAGCGATCAGAGAGACACTTTCACACTCAAAGTATTCTCTCAAATAACACGAAGTAATTTAACGATTTTAATGGTTTCCATTCCATTTTTCAGTGATTTATGTAATCTGCCCATTTATGTAGTGAGGTTGCAAGTTGGCAACTAGAAGAGGTTACCCAAAATTTGGTTTATTAATTGTTCTTCTTTTATTTTAAAGCGGTAAAGGTAGATGATTTTCGAGCGAAATCTACTGTATTTAGTCTATGAATATCTAAATCTTTTATAGAAAGAAAAAAAATCCTTAAGTGGAAGATAAACACTTCCGAGATTATATAAAAAAAAAAATTTTTTTGCTCTATAACGGATAAACACACAATTTCTCTCTCTCTCTCTCTCTCTCTCTCTCTCTCTCTCTCTCTCTCGAAAATATGCAAATTAGAAAATATCAAGCACATCCGCGATGTGATAAAATTAGGCTAACCAAAAATTATTGGTCCATACCCGATTTCTAATATCTAAAATCTTCCGCTTTAATTCTCTCTCTCTCTCTCTCTCTCTCTCTCTCTCTCTCTCTCTCTCTCTCTCTCTCTCTCTCTCTCTTTTCTTCCAAAATTAGGCAAACCAAAAACATTTAGCCCATGTCGGATTTCTAATAACTAAAATGCAAACTAGAAAATATCAAGCACATCCGAGATGTGATAAAATTAGGCTAACCAAAAATTATTGGTCCATACCGGATTTCTAATATCTAAAATCTTTCGCTTTAATTCTCTCTCTCTCTCTCTCTCTCTCTCTCTCTCTTTCTTTCTCTTTCTCTCTCTCTCTCTCTCTCTCTCTCTCTCTCTCTCTCTCTCTCTCTCTCTGTTTTCTTCCAAAATTAGGCAAACCAAAAACATTTAGCCCATATCGGATTTCTAATAACTAAAATATTCCCCGTTAATCCTCTCTCTCTCTCTCTCTCTCTCTCTCTCTCTCTCTCCTCTCTCGTTTTTTCCCTCCCTCTCTCACTCTCTCCTATAGGTAGATCGTTGGCCGTGTGATTTACAAGGTCATTCGAGTGATAATGACGCCGAACAGCCATGTGGGTACAAAATATTCTCGCGCGCATTTGAATATTCATGGAGAGCCGCCATGAATCAAACGGAATGAAGGAGGCGGAGTCTGTTAAGGACCGCCGAACAAACAGTGGCTCCAGAGATTCTTTTCTGTTTGTTTCTGCTTCTTTACATAAGCGACTGAGCGGCCGAAAATTCTGATAAGTTCAGGCCAGAAGTTGATGGGGTTCCGTCTAAAGATTGTCCTCTAATGTAACTCAGAATTAGAATAAATTTACGGTAATGTTGAATTCATGAAGTAACTTCCTTATTCTTTCAAGGACTTGAATGACAAAGGAGTTGGATCGGCCTTCATTAGCTGCAATTTTTATCGAGGGTAATATTTATTCATCGTGGATATTTTTATGCGACAGGTGAATCAAAACTCTGGAAAATAGAATGAAGGTTTCAATAATTACAAAACTAACCGTTATATTGGAAGGCTCACTTTGTTACTTTACGCGAAGATGGTTTGAATTGTACAGTCTTTAAGCCATGACATTTTAATTAGTTGTTTGTCGTTCCGCATATTTTTAGTTTCATCTGAGGGACAATTAACCATTGAAATTTGTTGTAAAATCTTTCTTCACTTGGAATGCTAAGCACACATACATTTTTGATTACTAATCATTTTATTTTCATTAACATATTTCATGGAAGTTAAACTGAAATTAACTACAGACGTTTCTCAGATATGCTTTTTTCTCAGAGGATTTTCTTTCTTACCTCACAAATTTCTATTTCCTCAACAGGGTCAGTAAGGATACTGTTAGTGCCGTACCGCAGCGTTTAGTCTCTCTCTCTCTCTCTCTCTCATTTTAACAATTAATTTTCCTGACTAATGAAGCATGTAATTAGTCTGATGACATTGACTTTTCCAAAATACGTCTCACCTTCACCCGGGGTGAAAACAATTAGCCTCAGGTGCCAAACAGGTGACCTGACTCTGTCCTCTTTGACCTGTCTTATTTCCCCTGTTTCTTCTTCTTTCCACCATGGCCATGTTTCCACCCTCTCCTTTCTGTCCCTATGAAACCATATTCCAAAACAAGCCCATCTCCAGTTACCTGTTTTCTGAAATCGCCCATTTCCTCGGCTCCACACCATTTATCAGGCCTTTTCTCAGGAGGTTCGAATCAGGGTCGGAGTCAGACGAGGTAAGAAGAGAAAGTCTCACAGGTGAAGTGATCGATCATTTCAAAATTAGTTTCTTTTATTTTTACATTAATTATATATCTACGCCCTGACTGATTATAAAATTGCAGTTTTTTTTTATATTGCGCCGTATCTGTTGTCTTTGAAGGAATTAATCAGAGGTAATTAAATGCCTTTCACTCTGGAATAATGTCATCTGGTTCTTTGACACACATATTATATATATTATACATACATACGTATATATATATATATAATATATATATATATAAATATATATATATATTATATATATATATATATATATATATATATATATATATATATATATATATATATATATATATATATATATATATTTATATGATCTTTTGGCTTAGTGTTCATTACTTAGCAGACGAAGTAAAGGACAGTAAGTCGAAAGGCCTAGCACCACACCGTTGTTCCACTTTCCTTCATGGCATCTGCTTTCTGTGTATATATATATATATACTATATTATATATATATATATATATATATATAGTATATATATATATAGTATATATATATATATATATATATATATATATATATATATATATATATATATATATATATAAAAACGATATCGCGCCTGGCATCACACAAAATATCAGTGAAAGGTTTGTAAGTTTTGAATCGTTCTCTGGTGCTGAATAGTTGAATAGTTGGAGAAGAAATCCGTTGAACATCTCAGTTTTATTGCTATATATGAACTTTTAGGCGTATTCATAGAACTTTAGTTGAAATTCGTTTATTCGTTACCCACCTTTTTTTAGGGATCAGTAGACTGAAAGATTAAGTTCATATTGATACTAGCTTCCCTGCTGTTAATTTAAATCTTAAAATATAAAACATCCTTAGATTTTGTTTAATAACTTGATGCCTATTTTAATTTTCTTTTAGTGATCACAAGGTAAAATGTCGCTGTGTGAAACGACAGAACAGGAAATTCATTGCCGTATGCTTGTATAATACATGCTGTCCATTTACGCTCCTGCTGTTATAATAGCTTCACGTTGTAATGATCTGTTCAAGACTACTTCATATATATATATATATATATATATATATATATATATATATATATATATATATATATTAAACATAATTTCCTTCCGGGCTTCACTCGTATCAAGTTTATATCTACAGTTTTAAAATTGTATGACTGATCATGTCAATTACGCTACTCTTATCACAGAAAGTGTATTTGTTACAAATTCTTGATGTGATATTTCAAGCTGCCTCTGAAAGGTTATTGATCTGGTGAAATGATATTACATCATATATCTGAATAGTCACCGGTACAATAATAAGTAGATGAATGTCATAAACGTTCGACAGTGATTTATTTTCCAAGGAGATAACTGTTATATTTAGTTATACTGCAATAATGCTGACGCCCTATTCTTTTTACTATAGGACATGCATTAGTTCAGTTCATTATATCTTCATTGCTTTATGAATATCTAATTTTTGTCCAACAAAGAACATGCGTTACGAAGGGAAACATTAATATTTTCTTGGTAAAATTTTTGTAGAATAGCCAGGAGTATGTTTTTATGATAATTAACGCTCGACAATGTTCTTAAATCAAGTTTTATTTCACAGAACATAAAAAAAGGTTTTGTATTTAAATAGAGTTTCTATGTCATTTCCCTTTGTTTGATTGTCATTAGTAGGTCATTATATCTTTATACAAGAGGAGGTGCAGATAAGAGAGAGAGAGAGAGAGAGAAGAGAGAGAGAGAGAGAGAGAGAGAGATAGAGTCCAAAGTCCAAGTCAAAGTCAAAAACCTTTATTCCATTATAAAATGGTTATTCTGCTACATTACAATATAAATTATTTACATAAAATTCACAATAATTGGATTGTAAAATTCTAGGATATATATACATTCAAGTAAAATGTAAGAAGTATTGCTTAAGTTTCCTTTTGAATAAATCAGAGAGAGAGAGAGAGACGAATGCAAAAATGTCAGGGTTTCTGTTCTTATGAAGTTCTTCACCCTTCAGGCTCTCTCTCTCTCTCTCTCTCTCTTACAACGCCACCCAGTGCTAGTCCCAATTGTTCATTTATCCTCGCAATTCCCCCTTTGTCAGGCTCTTCATTTCTTTTGACCGTCTTTCCCATAGTCTCCTACCGGCATGCTATTCTATGTATAGTCCCTCCCTTCTCCCCTAACTCAGTTCCCTCTCTTGTGCCCTGAGGGAACAAGGGAACGCACACAACAGTGGGTCGAAGCTGGGTAAGGGGCGTGAGGGTGTCCGAGTGTTTTGACTGTCCCTGTCTCTTCGTCATTAGCTGAATAGTGGAGTGCTGTCGAGGGTCTATCAGGACGGGTAGCAGGAGGAGGTGGGGGAAGGAAGTTTGGGGGGGGTGGATAGACAGGCTTTGGTCTCGGGAGGGAGATGAGGAGGGGGATAGGTCAGATGAGAGGATCCAAGAAGAGAGAGAAGAGGCAAAGAGATCAGATGAGAGGATGCAGAAGAGTGGAGCAGGGAATGATGGTGAGAAGAGTGTGTATTTGTGTATGAGTGAATGAACGGAAGAGAGAGAGAGAGAGAGAGAGAGAGAGAGAGAGAGAGAGGGAAGGAATAACTTGGACAAGGTGAAAGGAAAATCCCTTAACTTGATGGTGGGTCGAGTTGTGGAAATCAGGATTGTCCTAAAGACCAAAGTTACTTCGCTGAGTTTCCTTCCCTCGGTTTATCCTTTGCGAATGCATCGTTGCTGCAAAGAACTTTGCCAAGTCGGAAGGAAATGGCACATTAATTCTGTAGAATACTTCGGCTGTTTCCCTGCTAATGTTTATATATGTAACCTCTTGACCTAATAATTTGTCCACACACACAATCAGAAGGAAGATGATGAGAAGGACCTTTATAGGAAGTAAGAAATTGTTCTACAAGTAAGTAAATGCAGAGAGGAAGATTAAAGAACAAGTGGATCTCAGAATAAGAAATGCAAACAGAGAGATTCTTTCTAAAGTGATTGTAGGCCCACATCGACAGAGTGAATATTTTGTAGATTTGTTGAATGAGTAAGATAAACAAAGAGGTAAAGGTGAACAGTGCAAGAGTGGAAAACATTTCTTCCTTTTAGAAGAGACCTCGCCAAAAGGGTACTTTTTATGATAGTGTTGGTAACTCCCTACCTTATTATTGCTCACCTCTGATGCTGGTACCTATTCGCAGATGGGTCAACTGGTGGCAGTAGGCTCTAAGATCGGGGGAATGGTATTGCAAACGCAAGCCCAGTGCTTCACCACTTAACTACGCCACGTACTAAACACACACTTACACACACAAACACACACACACATATATATGTATATATATATATATATATATATATTTAGATAATATATTTATATATATATATACCTTTAAGACAACGGGCACTATGATAGAGAGAGAGAGAGAGAGAGAGTGATTGAGAGAGAGAGAGAGGGAGAGAGAGAGAAGGACTCATAATCACAACTCCCTAACTAAATCATTGGACGCATTCAGCATATCCAACTAATTTTACAATGATAATTTTGGAGTATGTATTTTGTATCTAATCTTCATATATATATATATATATATATATATATATATATATATATATATATATATGTGTGTGTGTGTGTGTGTGTGTGTGTGTGTGTGTGGCGAGTGTATGTATGTAATTACAAGGGCACTTGTACTTCAGAATATCTCTCTCTTTCTCCTGCTCAAATCAAGTATCAGTTACACAAATGTATAGTCCAAAATTAGTTGGATATGCTGAATGCGTCTAATGATTTAAGTTAGGGAGTTGTGATTACGAGTCCCCCCCCCCACCCTCTCTCTCTCTCTCTCTCTCTCTCTCTCTCTCTCATAGTGCCGGTGTCTTTAAAGTATTATGTGCGATGAAAGTGGAAGTGCGTGTCTGACTGACAGGGCCAAAGAGTGATTGTGTCTGGAGTGTCAAGAGTTTCAGGACGAAAGAATGCGCAGCTTTTGTGATTTCAGGGAAGTTGAATGGGGTTGTGGGGCGGGGGGTTGTTCGGGGACGGTGAAGAGTTTGAACGGGATGGAATCAGTTTACGGAATTCTAAATGATTTAGGGAACGGTAAATGATTTAGGGAGTTTTAAAGGAATGCTTGTCTGATTTTCATGAAAGTTAGACTGCGATATTGCCTGTTGTCTTAAATGCAAATAACATAGGGTAGGATTGAACGGAATGTCAGGGAACAGATGTTATTTCGTGTAATTCATTAGTAAATAGATACACTTTCAATCACACGTAGCTGTTTGGATTTTTTTTTATAAAAATATTAGAGCACATACATGTTTATTTTCTTGTATTTTAGCCTCGCTGCAAGGACTCGAGACTACTGCTGTCAAATTTCCTATTTTAATTTCCATGGCCTTTTCAACGTTTAGCAACATTATAGCACGTGATCTGCCTGTCTGTATACCTGTATATTTTCTAACCCATATGTCCATTTGACCGCTAACTTCCGAATCCATAAGAATGTACTAACCTTTCAATGTGGGTGATAAAGACTGAACATTTTACTTGGTAGACCCAGGGGTCAATGTCAAGTTAATTCCTAGATGTCAAAGATCAAATAGGAATTTGCATCTTCTAGGGCAGTGTATCTCACAAAAATCTTGTAAACTTCCGTATTACGTTCTTTAATTAATATGTTGCCTTTCTTTCGTACAGTTTCCCTTTTTACCTCATGATCTTCCCAAATATTGGAGAATTCCAATCGGAAGTCTGATTTATTTTATGATAATGAGGAGAGATCAAGGAGGGTACTAAAGACATGTTATTAGTGCCACAGGTTTTATGACTGTGCCATGTAAACTTGAAGAAATCTCCGAATATCGACATTGCTTGCGCCGCAAATTGAAAAAAAATTAAGACCTTCAACGATATTGCAAGCGAATGCCCATCCTTGGCTCAAATTGAAAACAAGAGAAGTCATGCCAATGGCCAAGGCCCTGTGTCGAAGGATTTGCAAAGAAAATAGCCTACATTGTTCAGAGAATTGGTACAGCCATATACCATAAAATAAAAAGGTGTTGCAGGACAAAAAATCAGTCTACTTCGGAACTATGACGTAAGGACTGGCCATGTGATAATTTCTAGCATTTATTTTTTCTTTACCCAGTCTTGGTAAGTGCAAAATCCCACAAAATACCTCTGATAGATGTAGCCATACCATAGAACATAAGAGTTAAAGACAAAGGCAGAGGAAAGATATAACAGTACGAAGATGTCTAGCCGGGAATAAGGGGAACATGGAAAGCTTTAGCGCACTAGACAATCTCAGAGGCCCTTTGGAAAAACCTGGGTAGGATTGGATGCACGAAACTAGGGTTAGCCTTCCTGATTAATTAAAAAAAAAATCTTCTGCTGGTCACCTCAAGGGTATATGGGAGTGTTGGGGTCCTAAGGAAATAGATATTTGGGTTCAGATTCAGAGTAGGAGGTTGCAGCTGCAGCCCTGATCAAGACTCGCAGATAACAAATTAGTACGCTAGTAAGAAATAACAATATTAGTGATGCATTTAATGAAAAGTAATGAGAATGATGCAGAAAGTTATAATAATAATAATAATAAAAATCGATAAGTATCAAGACCTGAAAATAGAAATAAGAAGGATAAGGGATATATATGCCAGTGGAAATTGTACCCATAATCATAGGAACACTAGACACGATCGCAAGATCCCTGAAAAGGATTCTGGAAAAACAAGAGGCTGAAGTAGTTCCTGGACACATGCAGAAGAGTGTGCTCCTAGAAACTGAGCGCATAGTAAGAAAAGTGATGGACTCCTAAGGAAGCAGGATGCAACCCGGGACCCCACACTATAAAAACAACGCACTCGAGCTGGAGGACTGTGATGGATCAAAATAATAATCTAGATGCCGAAGTAGCTCCAGGACTCATGCAGAAGAGTGGGCGCTGCTAGAAACCGCACACACACTGAGAAAAGTGATGAACTCCTAAAGAGGCAGGATGCAACCTGGTACCCCACGCTATAAAAAACACCCAATTGGATAGGATGACTGATAATAATAATGATAATAATAATAATGGAAAAGTAATGATATAGGGATTAAAGAGGCTTTTGCCTGCCTTGATGATCATGATGAGGAGTTATAAAATGGACAGTAACAGTGAAAAATGTGATGATGATGATGGCAGTATTGATGATAACATTCACATGGGAGGTGTTGGAGAGCACTACAAATGGGATTAGATAAAACATCTGTCAGTGGATGATTGTTATGTTATGACCTATAATTTACTTGCAGATTAAAAATACAAATATTGCATTGTAAATGAATCCAATTATTGGTTATTTTTCCGTGTAATTTTTCCCCAACGTGCGGTGTGATGCATTAATTACGACGGGGCGACTGATAGCAATTTTTTTTGTGGGTGTTTTCTAAATTAGGAGAATGAGATTTTATATATCAAACTAGTTTTGTCGTAGTAATTACGATGTTTTATGGGTTGTTAAAAATAATGAACACCGATAATTTTAATCGCGTATGGACTGGTTTCGCTATGGCTGACGTATTTATAAAGGAAATAAAGACAGTTATTTGTGAGAGCTTTGCCAAAAGTGGAAAGGAACATGGTATCGAAAAATTTGTCGGGTTGCTCAGGTGCAACAAAACGTAAAAGTTGCATATCAAAAAGGATGAGAGAGAGAGAGAAAGGGGGGGATGCATTCTGGGTGTTTATAAAGCGTATTCACTCGTGCGTATGTACGCAGTGGGAATAAATTTACTGAGCGTCTACATTCTATATATATATATATATATATATATATATATATATATATATATATATAATATATATATATATATATATATATATATGTGTGTGTGTGTTATATGTGTGTTTATGTACACTCACACACACACACACACACACACACATATATATATATATATATATATATATATATAGATAGATATATGAATATGAATAATTATCACCGTGACTCATAAATTATTCGAGCTACAAATGTCCTTTAATATCTAATTCGCTCTACCTAGGAATTGATATATTTTCATATATGTAAACCGAAGGGTAATTTTTTAGTTGATAATAATTTCGTCCTCTCGTGGTTTCGAACCACCGTCCAGCGGACAGAGACGAAATCAAGACGTCAGTGATGTTATCGATTCGGTTGACAAGTGAGGTTTATACCGATTCCGAGATTACAAATCACCGTCGAACTCGGTTATTCGTAATAAGAATCGATACCCAATCCCCTCTACCTTATTAATAAATTCGAACGTTTGACGAACGTAGCCATATTATGAATAATTATCACATCACCGTGATTCATATAAATTATTCGAGTTACAAATGTCCTTTACTATCTAATTCGCTCTACCGCGGAATTGATAAATTCGTCTTCGGTCGGTTTATATAAATGAAAATACATCAGTTCCGAGGTAGAGCGAATTAGGTATTAAAGGACATTTGATGCTCGAATAATATATATATATATTATATATATATATATATATATATATATAAATATACATATATTCTATAATATATATATATATATATATATATATATATATATATATATATATATATATATATATATATATATATATATATACATACATGTGTGTGTTTGCGTATGTTTGTGTATGTGTGAAAAGATATAATAAGATGCTAATTATACAGTAATTTAACTTTTCATATTATAATATGTACATGAATAATAATAGAGATTAAAAGAAAATTTCATTTCTTTCCAGGTACGTTACTTGTTAGCCCTGGAATGGAGATACGCCCTATCCTGTTTAGTGAGTAAACAGTAGAATTATATTATTTTGTTTAGTCTCTCTCTCTCTCTCTCTCTCTCTCTCTCTCTCTCTCTCTCTCTCTCTCGCTCATACGTGTTTTATCTACCAAATATACTTCAAAATCTTATTGTTTTCCTCAGAAATTTTAATCTATTCATGCCAAAGTAAGGAGCGTTTATTGGTAAGAATTAATGCCTAACGAAATAATCGAAAAAATACGGTATGCTTCCAGGTCTCTATTTCAGTCCAGGTCATTCATTCCGTCAATTGAATTGTTTCATTTGTTTTTATTTATATTTTATTATCATCATTATAAAATATAATATAGCAGTTTAGAAGAGCGAATGATTTCACCACTCGATTAATGTAATAAATCCCTGAAGAAAATGTATAAATGAAAAGATTTATATTTTTACATAAAACTCTCATAGTTCTACCTCCGACCAGACACGGGCACAACTGAGTGATTGCAATATTAAAGAAATTTCTAGAAGTAAAGAATATTTATGATTATCCCAAGGCCTGTTACGATCAAATCTTACGATTTCAAGATAACTTATAACGTGTCAAATAAATTTTATATTGGGAAAGTAATGACTTAGAATAAAAAAAAGTATAGATTCTGTCACCAGAGGCGATATAAAAAGTGTAACATTTCAATCGTACAAGTTTCAGATGCGCCAGTGGGGTAGCTAATATAATGGATGCGAGAAAAAGAAATTGCTAGAAGGCGTCGTAATGTAAAATTCCAAAACATAATATTCAGCAAAGTAACTTTGGTTTGTTTAAGCTTACAAGTGTCTTATTCAAATCTCACCGAAAATGAATACGGAGATTGTTGAAAGTATAAATAGTCATCAAAATTTTTTTTTTATTTCTGCATGTATTAAAATAATTCTATAACGTTAATATGCATATATAAAAAATATATTCGTACAACTATTCTAGAATCCGAACTGAGTTTTCATGAGTTTTCAGTAATACCTTGTTGACGAACAACGTGTTTAAACTGCTGTTGACAGCTCTGAATTGTTGACTTCCAGCTCCTTTTTTTTTGTATTTGCCTAAAAATTTCTTTTGTTTACCTCAGTTCCCTTGACCATTTGTATCTGAAAGAGGGGAGGGAATGTTCCCATCAGAAAGCTAATAAAAGATTCTCCTGTATCTGAAGGATTTTGTGGGCTTCCTTTATTATTACGAATAAATTCTGGAATTGCTTTCATCGTGTATATATATATATATATATATATATATATATATATATATATATATATATATATATATATATATATATATATATAGTATGTATATATATATATATATATATATATCACATACTAATATATA
>NC_087202.1:37938074-37945574 GCF_015104395.2 Macrobrachium nipponense | reverse complement strand
ACAATTTTATGATGATTACAGTTTTTTTTATTTACCTCTCCTTGATACCAATCTTTGCATTTGTCAACTACCTGTGCAGTAATGTTATCCGGGGGGGTTGTGCTAATGACATATATGCATGTATGTATGTAATTTATATGCATTTATGTATGTATGTATGTAATTATGTACTATGTATGTATGTTGTATGGATTTATGTATTTGTATAATTGATATGATCAGACGTATATGCATTTTTACAAGCATGCTTTTACTTTTTAAAGAATTCAGACTGAAATATAGGCGTTACTGAATCAAGTTCAACCGGATCGTGTTTAAATATGAAAACTTTTTGTTCGTAGTATTTTCATGAGAGAGAGAGAGAGTTTTGTCTCATGATAGTGTTTAGAAACGCTCAGTTAAAAGAACTGCAAGAAAAAAACTGAAGTTCTATAAATCCGCTATCTAGGGTAAAATTAGGCCATTGTTAGAATTAATAAAATAAGTCAAGAGATACAGATTCCTATTTTCTTAAAGGGGTGAGAAAAAAGCTATTAGCAGTATTCAGTGTGTTTGTGTGTGTATGTGTGTGTGTGTACATGTGTGTATATTATATACTACATACGTCCCTCTTTCACATACATAGCGCTGTTTGAATTCTGTCCTCCACTTTCTCTTGTGGTACTTGGAAATCAAGTGCACTTCTTTTCCCGCGACTCTTCTACCTTTCCTATTCAATACTTACTCGGTCTCCCTCCTATCCTTCTTTCAAAAACTTTCAGCTAACTTATCACCCCCTACTCTATCCACATGGAAAAACAACCCAAACTAATATGACCCTTTTATTCTCCTTTGCTAACCAGTCTTACTATATTTCTCACGTCCATATTTGTTCCATATTTTTCAGTCACTACTCTGCATGTACTGCACTAAAAATTCTCTCAACCTTTCCCACATTTTTATTGTATTTACATACAAAATCTACACTTCACTTCTTTACAAGGGACCTGCTCGTCTCAATAATTTATTCATAAATTCAGACTTCAAGTAGCATTTCTCGTCCCTTTCAAACCTTTTGTAGAAATTCTGTTGCCTTCATGGCTTCGCTAAGTTGATTCTTGTTTTATCTTAGAATCATCTATTGTTAGTTCCTGATATATTTTTGTGTCACATTGTTTCATCTTCGTGATATTCGTATGTGCTTAGAGCTTTTCTCTTGCTTACTTTCATTTTAAGCCTTCCTCGCGTACAAAGACTTTTAGACTCTTCCACCAGTCTCGCCAGTTTCTCTTCTTTATCACCACTTACCAGCATCAACGCAAAATTCAACCATTCCGCATTCTGTATACCACCTTGTCTTCTTATCTCACCTATGTACAAGTACGTAAGTACATCCCCTGTCCTTCTTCTGAACTGACTCGTCCCTCTTTCAGTTAAGAATTTGACAAGCAGTTATATCATGGCATATATAATATATATAGTATATATATATATATATATATATATATATATATATATATATATATATATAAAACCTTTTGTCTCATATGCACGAGTGACATACTTTATGTTCACAAATATGATTTGTACTGGAGATGTTCAGGGAGAATATTCCTGCACTCTTGGAAAGAAAATATAGACATCTGTTATATTTGATGAAATTTGATTTAAATGTGAATGTGTTACGAAGGGAAGTTCTATTTGGTACTTTTCCTCTTTGGTGATAGTGAATAATAGATAGAGAGCAGTTTCATTGTCAGCGAAATATATAAAGTTAGATGTCATGAATGCGACAGATTAATGCTTTAGTGACGTTTAGTAAATTAATAATGCATGCTATTTATAGCCACATTTGCAACAATTATATGTTAGATATTAGGTAGAGACTGAAAGAATATTACAGTTGTCAGGTAAAGTATGAGTGCTGTAGTAAAACAGATATGATATTTAGTCTTCAGAATTGTTCATTTGGTCTCCAGTAGATTTTTTAAATCGATTTTCACTTGCATCGATTTTGACATGTATTATTTATCAATGCGAATTACTGCGATATGAAAATGTCCTAGTTAACTTCCAAGCTGGTCGCTCTCTGGCATGATTGACATTGAAATTGATTGTAATATTTTATTAACATTGTTTTTGTCCTATTACATTTCAGACCATGCTGAAGCTGTTTGAAAAGAAACCTACTTATCTAACAATCCATAATTTCGTCAGATTAAAGAGACTTTGGAGTTATTCGGTGTTTTTTTTATATGTTATGATAAAGTCTGCCTAATTCCTCCCTGGTATTGTGTGAACATAATGTAATTTCATTAATGCTTATATCGAACCAGTTAAATCTTTGCGATATAATGTTTGAAATATCAAGTCTTTGTGTCAGTCAAACAACTTAGGCTGTCAATGCATTTGTGATACAGGTGGTACGTATGTTTAGGCAGTCAGCCACATCCTTAAATGGACTCTGACTACACTGGCCATCAGTGTTGTCTCAACTCTCACCTATTGTTGTTGGAAGTTGTCAGTGCACAGAGTCAACAACATCCTGGCAAACCTGTCGGCTGACTGGCTAAACTAGATGAAGGTAATGCATTGAGTGCTTCCGTATGAGAGGAAATATGTTTAAATCCAGTATGATTATTTGCAAATTTGGAAACTTGAAAGTGACGAATTGAAAATCCCTCGCTGATATTCCTATGAACTGAATCACAGGAAAGTGTTTATCTACAATATCAAAGCACAGCGGTAATATCTCTTCTTTGTTAATGTCAGTAAAGTACCCCGAAGGCTTAACTATAATAATTACTTCCAACTTGTAAAGACAGAATGCGCTAACGCAAGTGAGCCGAACCAACTATAACTAGATTTTTAGTTTCCTAAAGCTCGTATAGGGAGTTCCAGATTCCGATGAAATTGGATGAACAATTTGCTTGAGGTGTAGGTTCAAGTATGAGTTTAGTTATTTCCCATATATCAGAGAGGATGGACAAGTTGATAAATGGATAAAGAATTGACATGGAAACATAACATAGTTCGCAAAATGATAACAAGTATCACCCCAGTTGCCCATATACCCAATTCATCTGCAGTTCACAACGATCACTCTCACTAGCGTTAGTTTATTCACTCAAGTGCATAAATTTGCTTGTTCTGCCGCCATGGCTGTAAATGTGCATTTCTTCACTAATACTTCGGTCGACAGTACTGGACAAATCTGACATCATAGAAGTATCCTGACAAGTAATAGGGCAAAATACCTTGAAAACTGTAATCTGTCGTTCAGCTATCACAAGAAGACCCATAAAATAGCCCATACAAACATTGTGCGTTATTGTTAAAAGTTAGACATTTGCATGAAAAGAATAAATGGCAGTAATGTAAAAGGAAATACTTTGAATTTGTCAGTAATTCAAGTGACGAAAAGCTTAGTTGGAAGATGAACTTTACCGAGATGGTGCTATCTCGATAAGCTCATTCAAGGAAGAACCATGCTCATTCTCTGCCTTGACTATTTATCGTCTTACATCTCAAAATTTTAATGTGAGAAAAGCAAGCTGAGGTGCAGATGCAGTTATATACCGGCTTGAAAATCCGATACATAACAACATCCTCAGTAGCTTGATGTAATGATTCCGTGTATCCATGAAGACTTTGATATGAAGCGCCAAGATAAAGCAAGAAATCGTGATTTTTTTTTTTCATACCTATGTAATTTTAAAGGAAAAACAAGGAGGTTCGAAACTTTTAAACGTTTTATGTTAGATTTAAAGAAGTATGTCTCAGCCATTTCTAGTGTTATGTGATTAAACGGGATATCTAAAGCAAAAACAGTTATGAATATATGGTATTTGTAGAATTATAAAGGAAGTTGTTTATAAAATTAACTTGTTTATTATTGAACGTGCAACAAACAATAAACAGAGCATGAAATATAAAAAAAAGAGAGAGAGAGAGAGAGAGAGAGAGAGAGAGAGAGAGAGAGAGAGAACGCACAATGAAGGCAGGTGAGTATCGTTCATATGACCACATTTTGGAAAATGTTTGTGGCCCTTCCAAAATCCCCGGATAATGACCAAAGTTCTTACATTTGACCAGACTCAACGCCAGCGTCGGGCTAATGGGGAGAGGGGTTGGTAGCATCATAAGCTAATTTCCATTAAGGAGTTTACCCATATTCACTTTTTCATCTTCCTCGATGCAGTTTGAATCTCTCTCTCTCTCTCTCTCTCTCTCTCTCTCTCTCTCTCTCTCTCTCTCTCTCTCTCTCTCTCTCTCTCTCTCTGCTGGAGTTAAAAGTTACATATTTACCTGATATCAGTGTGTTATACTGGTATGCTTATGTTTGGTTGCTAAGCTTATTTAGAATAAGGACAGAAAAGAGCAACAAAAGAATCGGGTCCTGGTTTGGTCAAAGTAATAGACCATTCGGTCTAAAGATGGTGGATTTCTTGTAATCGAAGCATCGGAAGTAGAGAGGGAATGCCGAAGCTTCTATTTATGATAAACCTTAAAGAAGATAGACACCATATAGTATTAAAAGAATACTAACAATAAATTATTGTTGCATATTATCGTTGATCATTCACCTTGCAGTCGAATATTTCCCTGAATCCTTCTCAGATGTTGTATGATTTTCCCGTTTTACACCGTGTTAGGAAACTCGTCATTTACATTCTGTTAGTTTTTATTAGCTATATTTTGTCAAAATGATAGTGATGCTGGGTAGGTCGAGACAGCACGTCCGGTTCTCGGTATAAGTAAAATCTCGGAGCTCAGACCAAGATACACTTAACGAGTATATTTAAATAAGGATCATTGATGAGAGACGGTTGTTATGGGGTGAAAGATGCCAAGTTTAAATGTGGCGTTTATAATTCGTAGACTGTTGATGCTGCGCACGAGAACATGAATGAACATATATGATTACCCATAGTGTTCCCATCTAGTGAGAAACATTGATGTGGAAAGTAAATGGGTTTCAAGGAAGACTGAGAAAATCCAATGTAAAGTTAACTCGAATATACGGTCATCCTATTCAATATGACTTGTTTAAGCCCACTTTCAATGCTTATAACTTTTAGGGTGAAATACAAACTCGTTCCTAGACTAAAGCTGAACCTGGAAATCCATTTGACGTTCATACTGTAGATGTTTGTTTCAGAAGCGTTATTTCGGTACGTGTCAGTTCGTCTGGAAATTGATACCATTGCTGGAAATTGCTTCGGGCGATTTGTAATGAATTTAATATAGTTCGTGTCATGTGCCAGAGGAGAAGTTTATTTTCAGTATACTTTTTCATGTGGATGCGAAAATATATCTATGAAGTTAGATTAGTAGTGAATTGGTTAAACTTCGCTGTCTTATATATGCTGAATTAGTTTTAATAATGACGTGTGATTGTTAAGATAGTGATTGTTATTTCTTTCATATGGGTTCCTCCAGACAATGCGAGTTGCAAGTGAAAAAATTAAAGTGTTTATTTTTAGACGGCTTATGGCAGTATTACGCTAAATAACTTTCGCAACTTCAGAAAAATAAATTATCATATATTCGAATGATGAATGACTATCACTCCGGGCTTCAATATGAATTTGGTTACCCTTGATATAGTATTTATTGTACAAGTACTGTGTCCTGCTGAGTCTTTTGGACTACTAATAAGTTGATAAAAGACAAAAGCAGCATGCCATTAAAATTTTGCCCAAATTTGTATCTATTCTTGACTCAGTAATGAATGACAATAGGTGAAAAGTAAGATCTAATTCATTATGGCCTAATTGTTACTAATAACGAGATTTTGTCGTTTATCTTTAAGAAATGTCGCCCAATGCCTATTTAATATGATTCTGTTTGTGATTTCAACCGGGAATAATGATTTCCAGTCCCCTTCTAAAGCCACGTTTTCGATGGTTTATCAGTTCATCGTTGGATGAGTGAGTTACCTGCTCGCCTACCGATTTGGTAGTCCGAGTTCGTTTCCCCGCTCTGCCAACACAGGATCAGAGGAATTTATTTTTGCCACGTAAAACTATTTAATCCTTCGGGCCAGCCCTAGGAGAGCTGTTAATCAGCTCAGTGGTCAGGTTAAACTAAGCTATACTTTTTTCTGATGGTTTATCACTTACTGAATTTAAAATTTTATTTGCTCTTCTTAAATGAGTTGCGTTTTGCAGGAAACGTTGAACCTCTGCACTACACCAAGGTGTTAATATCAAACAATATTCTCAATGTGGATATTGACACTATCTCTCTCTCTCTCTCTCTCTCTCTCTCTCTCTCTCTCTCTCTCTCTCTCTCTCTGTTTCGTGAATTTCACTCGAGTGCATAATTGTTCAAGCATCCACAGTTCATGATTAGTTTGCAAACGTGCTCGGGAAGACTTCACTCCCCCCCCCCCCCCCACCCCCACCCCCACCCAAAAAAGCTAATAGGCTACTGTGCATTTTACAGCCCAAAAGAACTATCTTAATCAGACAACTGAAAATCCCTTTGCTGAATTTTGCATGGATGTCCTTTGAATAATTCAAGTTCTCTTTGTTGGCTGTGCTCATCTATTCCATCGTTGGATTGAAGTACTTCCTTGTCCGTTCCCCGTTCCCCGTTCAGCAACTTCAGTTACTTGTTATCAATGTTGCATTGTATTGGCAGAGTATTCTATTCTCTCTTACGGTGGGAGTGATACGCTGGGGACAAATAAAGGTTAAAATTTTATGCAAGTTGAATTTATCATGTGTGAGTCGTCTTGTTATCGATGTACTAAAATACGTTATGAAAGAACGGAAGACTCGGGACATATTAACAGTTTGGACCGATAGATAATTTTTTTTTTTTTTTCGCTTGCTTCTCTTTCCCTATTTTCTGTATTTATTTTCCTCTGTGGTAAGAAAGTTTTTGTAGGGTATTGGGTATGGGATGGGGTCCTGGTATGGATGAACTAGGTATTTACGAAATCCTCCTCCTGGGCGGAATCCATTTTGGCACCACCTTATGCCGTTGTAACGGAACTTATACCTTTAAACTTTACCTCTGAGACCTATTTAAGTTGTTTAAGTGTAAATAGGTTCTGGCTGCGGGGTTTAGCGCCGCCGGCTCTGTGCCTCACGATCATCAGGGGAAATGAGACCCTAAATCGGTTTTCAATAAGGCTGATTTCCCCATCAAAACAGCCGGCGAATTCTCCTAGTTGGTGGCGTTGCTAACGTTTTAACTTTGAGACGCGCTTCGACCGGAGGAGTTCCTTTAGTAACGAGTTCTGCTGTAATAAGATTTCATAAAACTTCGTTACCGTTTTCGGGCACAGTTCTACTCTTTTATTTTATTTATTTTTTTCTCCCTGCCTCTTTTAATATTACCATTTTGAATTTGTCTGCAGGGAAAGTCCAGTAAATTGTCTATGCACAAAAATTGATAAAAACACTGACTTGACAATTCCCTTTTTTGGATTATCATTGTTTTTTTTTTCATGATAATGAAATTCTTCCATAGCTGTTGTTACATCCTGCTTTAGCTTTTTGCAGAAGA
>NC_087202.1:37908074-37930574 GCF_015104395.2 Macrobrachium nipponense | reverse complement strand
CTCGGTATCGCAGGCTAAGTAAATGCTTTTAGTTACGTCTTGATATAGAGAAGCGTTGGGTGCACCTTGCTGTCTTTTGGTGCATGTTTCGTATCATTTAGATTGTTCGCTTTTACGTAGATATTGAGAACCAATTAACGTTTTGTACCTTGAATATAATTATATATAAAACGTCTCGTTTCCGCCACTTATTATTTTTCCAAGTCCATGAAGACTGCTGGATGATGTGGCGGCTGCTGCCTGCTTGCAGTTGTGAACACTACGAATCCAACTTAGAAAGTGAGTCATATTGGCCTTAGAATTTGAGTACTACTTCATATACTCTGAAGGCCAGCTGTCTGGAAGAGGTCTTAATAGCTCCAGTAATCATATCGACTGGTAAATCGGTTGATCTACATTCTTGAATACTCGGTGTCATTAGATTCACGTTCAACGCTCATAGTCTAGAATATATACAAATCGCACTGTCATACTTTGTCTTCATCAGTATGGATGGTACAGGGTAGCGGAGGGGGTGGAGGGGTTACTGCCGTCAGTCCACCTCATGTGGTGCACTGAAGGCATTGCTTGAGGTTCTTTGCAGTGTCCCTTCGGTCCCTAGCACCAACCCTTTCCATTTCCTTTACTGTACCTCCTTTTATACTTCCTTTCTTCCATTCTACTTTCCACCCTCTTTTGACAATTGATTCATAATGCATCTGCGAGGTTTTCCCATAGTTACACCTGTAAAATCTATTACTGTCAATTTCCCTTTCAGCGCCGAATGAACTCATAGGTCCCAGTGCTTGGCCTTTGGCCTAAACTCTATATTCAATCAATCAATCAATCAATCAATTCATCAGTATGGATCACATAGAGTCGGATTGACTGGTCGTCTGTCCTACCTTACTGGCAGTTGGTCGTCGTCTCTAAACCTTTTTTAAAAGAATATATTAACGCTTATTCTGGCGTGTCTACTAACCTTAGTATTTATGAATGATTTATTTTTCATTGAAAGCAATTGGAATGATTGCCAAATATTGAAATTTGAGGTTACTGTTGACTAAGGCTAATTTGAAGCTAGTTTGCTAGATGCTGATTATTATTATTATTATTATTATTATTATATTATTATTATTTTTTTTTTTTTTTTTTTTTTTTTTTTTTTTTGCTCTATCACAGTCCTCCAATTCGACTGGGTGGTATTTATAGTGTGGGGTTCCGGGTTGCATCCTGCCTCCTTAGGAGTCCATCACTTTTCTTACTATGTGTGCCGTTTCTAGGATCACACTCTTCTGCATGAGGCCGGAGCTACTTCAGCCTCTAGTTTTTCCAGATTCCTTTCAGGATCTTGGGATCGTGCCTAGTGCTCCTATGATTATGGGTACGATTTCCACTGGCATATCCCATATCCTTCTTATTCTATTTTCAGATCTTGATACTTATCCATTTTTGTCCCTCTTTCTCTTCAACTCTGGTGTCCCATGGTATTGCGACATCAATGAGTGATACTTTCTTCTTGACTTTGTCAATCAACGTCACGTCTGGTCTGTTTGCACGTATCACCCTATCCGTTCTGATACCATAGTCCCAGAGGATCTTTGCCTGATCGTTTCTATCACTCCTTCAGGTTGGTGCTCGTATCCACTTAGTTACTGCAAGTAGCTGATGTTTCTTGCACAGGCTCCAGTGGAGGGCTTTTGCCACTGAATCATGCCTCTTTTTGTACTGGTTCTGTGCAAGTGCCGGGCATTCACTTGCTATGTGGTTTATGGTTTCATTTTTCGTATTGCACTTCCTACATATGGGAGAGATGTTATTTCCGTCTATCATACTTTGAACATATCTGGTTCTTAGGGCCTGATCTTGTGCCGCTGTTTTATCATTCCTTCAGTTTCCTTCTTTAGCTCTCCCCTCTGTAGCCATTGCCAATTGTCATCGCTGGCTAGTTCTTTAGTCTGTCTCATGTATTGTCCGTGCATTGGTTTGTTGTGCCATTCCTCTGTCTTTCTGTCTTCTCTGTCTCTGTATATTTCTGGGTCTTCGTCTACTTTTATTAGTCCTTCTTCCCATGCACTCTTTAGCCACTCGTCTTCACTGGTTTTCAGATTTGCCGCCCCCAGTGCTCTGTTTTCGATGTTGACGCAGTCCTCTATACTTAGTAGCCTCTCCCTCCTTCCTTTCGTGTTATGTATAGTCTGTCCGTATTTGCTCTTGGGTGTAGTGCTTTGTGTATTGTCATTTGGTTTCCGGTTTTCTGATCTATGCTGCGGAGTTCTGCCTTCGTCCATTCCACTATTCTGCGCTGTATCTGATTACTGGCACTGCCCATGTGTTTATGGCTTTTATCATATTTCCGGCGTTGAGTTTTGACTTGAGTATCGCCTTGAGTCTCTGCATATATTCTTTCCTGATCGTGTCCTTCATCTCTTGGTGTTTTATATCTCCTCCTTCCATTATTCCCAGGTATTTGTATCCTGTCTCATCTATGTGTTTGATGTTGCTCCCATCTGGTAGCTTTATCCCTTCAGTTCTCGTTACTTTGCCTTTTTGTATGTTGACTAAGGCGCATTTTTCTATTCCAAACTCCATCCTGATGTCCCCAGATACAATCCTTACAGTCTGGATTAGGGTATCTATTTCCTTGATGCTCTTACCATACAGCTTGATGTCGTCCATGAACATCAGATGGTTGATTTTGTTGCCTCTTTTCTTCTTGAGTTGGTACCCGGCATCCATCTTCTGTAGTACTTTTGTCATGGGAATCATGGCTACTACGAAGAGTAGTGGGGACAGTGAGTCGCCCTGGAAGATCCCTCTCCTGATATTAACCTCTGCTAGTCTTTTTCCAGAGCTTGTAAGTATTGTATTCCAGTTGCGCATTGTATTTTTGAGGAAGCTGATGGTATTTTCCTCTGCCCCATATATTTTCAGGCATTCTATTAGCCATGTGTGTGGTATCATGTCGAAGGCTTTCTTATAGTCTATCCATGCCATGCTTAGGTTGGTTTTCCTTCTCCTATTATTATTATTATTATTATTATTATTATTATTATTATTATTATTATTATTATTATTATTATTAATTATTATTATGAGAAAATTTATGATGTAGTTAAATTGTTTTATATAAATTATCCACAATAAGATATCAGTAAATTGTATTATATGTAAAAGATAAAAACAAAGATTTTTGGACACCTGAATGGTGTTCCTCCTTAGTGTAAAAACAAAAACAAAAAGTGATTCAAGATTTGTTTATATACAGTTATTATTATTACTATGATTATTATTATCATTATTATTAGTGCAGTGATTGTTGAGGTTATTGCAGCCCCGCAGAAACACGAAAAGACTCCATCCCCAAGAGGGAGACAGACATTGGCGGTCTGGAGGAGGAGGAGATGCAGTAAAATAAACGGGGCACAAATAATGCTGACAGGCATTTCTTTCAAGAGTATATCACAAAAGTGAGATTTCATGGTTCCTTAGAGGAAAAATTTGGTTAAGATCATCCCGGCGGAAAGTTCGCGTCCACAGAAAATTACATGTTGATTTCATTTCCTGCAGAAGTCGGGGAGGGGGGAAGGGGGGAAATTGCGCTAGCGGCACAGTATTCGTCATCAAAACTGCTCTCCCGAAAAATGAAAAATTACCCTAAAAAGTCGATGACGAGAGAGATAAAAAAGAGAGAGAGAGAGAGAGAGAGAGAGAGAGAGAGAGAGAGAGAGAGGAAAAAAATGAAAATGACACATTTATCTTCACTGTCTGTCGGTGACCTCCCCCAAGATGGCGCTTTGTCTTGCTTTCATGATATTGTCAACGTGACTTTCAAGGCACAATAATACGAGTTCCTTCGTCGTCTCTTTTTTCACGTTCATTCTTAAGAAGATTCTCTCTCTCTCTCTCTCTCTCTCTCTCTCTCTCTCTCTCTCTCTCTCTCTCTCTCTCTCTCTCTCTCTCTCTCTCTCTTTTAGCTGTTTGTGGTTAAGGAAAGGACGACCAGAATAGCCGAGGAGGGTTAGTTTAGAGAAGTTTTGCCGAAAAAAAATTATGAACTATGACGTGGAGACGTCGTTATGGGTCTCTGACTGTTTCAAAGTTTTGGCGAGTTTTGTATTTTCTTCCTCTGGCTTAATTTAAGAAATGGAATTGAATCAACTTGTTGAGGAACGAAGAAGGGAGTTGAATTCGTTAGTTCAGAAGAGAGTCATTTGTTACTATGATAAAATTTCATTTGTGTTACTGCGATTTGTATCATTGTGGTTTTAAAACTTTGACTATTTTGGCAGCCAAAACGACTTGATTCACCTTTGGCATCATTAGCATGATTTCTTTTTCGATTCTGAGATAGCAGTTGATTTAAATTGAATGACGAAAACAAATGTATATTTGCCTTTCTGCAAAATTTCAAGTTTATCAAATAAATTATAGACTGATGTCTTACCTATTATGTTTCTAAGGGTGTTGCAAAAAACATAACGAGATTCGTGAAATTTCAGACAGTCTGAGGTGTCCAGATAGCTATGATATATATAATATATATATATATATATATATATAATATATATATAGTGTGTGTGTGTGTGTGTTGTGTGCGCGTGTGCGTGTGTGTGTGTGTGTATATATATATATATCATATATATATATATATACATATATATATAACTCCCGAAAATCTCTCATCAAGAAATGGCTCAAGCTATTGATTATGTTGACGTTAAAACATTAGGGTAATCAAGAGTATTCTTATAAGAGACTCTGTGTGAATTAAAATTGGATGTATCGTTAACCTTCTATGTAATTAACGCAATAAAACAAACTTGGTATGGGGCTGGGGAACTTTTATGCTAAACTAAAATAATATACATATGGTTTAAGAGCAGATAACGTGGTAAATGCAATAAAATAATCATACTATTAATTAGGTAGAATTAAAAGAACTTTTATTTTAGAGGTCTGGTTGCAAGACAACAGAATTGTGTATTATCAAAACAGGAAAACGATGAATTATTAAATCGTTCTGGGTTTATTTATATAACAGATATGTTATTAAGTAATAATGCAGTTCGAAACACATACATGTTGACATGATTAAAGGTATTGTTTACGGAGCTGCCAACGTTAAGCATGAAAGTAACTTCCCTGCTCGCTCTAAGAAAAGTTTGACCGATCTAAAAAAGGACAATACTATCCACATTACAAAAGCTGATAAATCAAATAGTATAGTAATTTTACATAAAGCTGACTACTTATCACGTATGCAAGCCCTACTGGATGATGATGTGACTTATGAAAAAACTAAAAAAACTTAAAAAAGAAATCCCCATTGAATCAAGTCCATAAAAAACTTCAATAGCCATAGTGAAAAATATCCTTAAAGATAAAACCAGAACTACTAGGCAAATGTCAGGTCAAATCTCCTTCGCTACCTTACTTGTACGGATTAGTCAAAACGTACAAAGAAAATAACTCTATGCGGCCTATTATCAGTACTGTTGGTTCAATTTCATATAAACTTTCGAAATATATCACTAAGATCTTGTCCCCGTTACTTGGAACCATCTCCGATTCTCATATATATAATTCTCTAGATTTAGTTGATAAATTAAACAAAATTGATTCTTTGCCCTACTGATAGATTCGTTAGTTTTGATGTATGTTCTCTTTTTACTAAAGTCCCTATAGACTCTGTTTTAGAATATCTTAGTAATGAACTAACTCAGCATGAATTACCTCTACCTATAAGTCACATTATTTCACTCACAAGTTTGTGTATTTGTGATTGTAAGTTTATATTCAATGGTGAATTTTATCAACAAATATTTGGCATGGCAATGGGAAATCCTTTATCACCACTACTCTCAAACCTGTACATGGAATTCTTTGAAAAACGCTACTTACCTAATACATTTTATATTCCTGTAAAGTGGTATCGTTATGTTGATGATATTTTAGCTGTTCTTCCTGTCGGTATTGATGTAAATGATTTACTCTCTAAATTAAATAACCAGGTACCATCGATTAAGTTTACTCTAGAATTGAGAAAAAAACAATTGCACCTCCCTTTCTTAGATGTTTTGATACATAGAGAACCATTCAGTGTAAATTCAGTATTTATAGGAAACCGACCAACAACTTAACTTATGGTTCATTTTTCTTCTAGGCCACCATCTTAACATAAAAATATCAATTTTTTCCTCTATGTTTTTACGAGCATTGCGCATTGTCAGTCCACAATATTTGGATCAAGAAATTGAATACATAAGAAAAATAGGGAAAGATTTATGCTATCCTTCACATATATTAGATATTTGTTATAATAACGCCCATAAAATGTTTTATAGTGTAAGTAACACGCAGAAAGAAAATTCTAAGAACATTCTCAGTTTGCCTTATTTTAATGGATTTGAAACCATTAAATCATTGTTAAAAGCTTTTAATGTCAACCTTATTTTTTCCTATAATAACACACTAAAAGGAATGTTAATAAAAAATGGCCCCAGAAAAAGCAACAACATAATATATAAAATTCCATGTATGGATTGTCCCTCATTTTATCTCGGACAGTCTAGCAAAGGCCTAGAAGTAAGGCTAAGCCAGCATAAATATTCTGTAAAAACTGGGCAAACATCTAGTGCAAAATGCATTCATTTAAGTGGAAACAACCACCGAATAAATTGGGATGGTAGTTCAGTAATTGCAAGGTCAAGAGATGTCTTATCACGAAATCTTTTAGAATCTGCTTTAATACAACTTACTTTTCTTTGTAATTTCAATGTTAGTCGTGGCCTTTTTCATTTAGACCCTTGTATTTGTAACATGCTTAAGAATGACCTCAAAGATATAATTACTGACTTAAATAAAAATCAGTTGCCTTAGAGTTATCTTTGTTGTAATGTATGTCTGACATGTATTGTGAATATGTATTGTGAATATGGTTTTGTTTACCACGTTCTGAATAGCTGTCACCTATAATCCTTTAATTGTCTTGTCCTTGTATCTGAGATGATTGTCTTAAACCTTTAATTGCACCCATTGTTTATGCTTGTTTGGGAAGGTTTCTCATCTTCCAGGTGTGTCGGATTCTAGGTACTAATCTCTTTATAATCCCTATCTGACAGTTATACGAATCTTCTTGTATTGTCTTTTCCCTCATTTATGTCAGTTTCTGCTTAGTAAAGGACGTTTAACGTCGAAAGGTCTCGCAGATCCTCCTTCGTTTGTTTTTCCTTCGTGGCATATATCTTTATTTATGGATTTATCACGTTCCTAACTTTCGTGATTCAGTTATACACACTCTCTCTCTCTCTCTCTCTCTCTCTCTCTCTCTCTCTCTCTCTCTTCTCTCATATATATATATATATATATATATATATATATATATATATATATATATATACATATATATATATATATATATATATATATATATATATATATTTATATATATTTTGGATACATATATATATAGATATATATATATATATATATATATGTATGTATTATGTATGTATGTATGTATGTATATATATAAAAGTTCGTAGTGTGATTCCCTTCTTTATAGCTGCATTGAAGAATTCCTTGAGAATATAACAGCATGGCTATGGGTTTTCCGCAGTGATGGGCAAATAAATCATGGAGATTTTATGCAGATTTGATTAGAATGAAGAACAAAGAGAATTTACAATAGTTTCCACTGGTTCGAAGAATAGGATACCGGCTGGGGCAAACGGGGGAGGAAGAATGTAATCCCATGGACTATATGGATGATTCGAATTTGATTTTGTTCTCTCTCGCCATTTATATATATATATATATATATATATATATATACTATATATATATATTGTTTTTATAAATTTACTTATTTATATTTATTTGATTTATTTATTTATTTATTTATTTATTATTTATTTTTTATTTATTTATTTATTTATTTATTCATTGTAAATCTATTGAATACCAATACTCGCCAGGCTTCTGCTATTTGTATTTCTTCTCCTCAAGATTAAAATTCTGAAATTCCGGAAATTCGAAAATAGTTGCCATGTTGTTTCGCTTATTCTATTTCATTAACAGCTGTTTCAGCCATTAAATGAAATGTTTGTATTCTTAATGGGAGGGCTTAGCCTAAAGACATTTATATTAATGTAGACCGATACAGTGCCAGTACCTACTCTTTCCATAACCACAATAATAGATTATTGGAATAGTTTACTGGTTTCTGGTGGCTGCTGATAACCGTGTCTTCTAGGAAAACCATTTGAATACGGGCAAAATGAACTCCAGGGAGTGTTCCCATTGATGCACCATCCTTAGGTCGAAAAAAGGCCCATTTCAAAGAACAACCTATGTAGGACTTAAGATATCATCTTAGACCTTAGCTATCTTATATCTCACCGTTGTTACTAGAGTTATTAAATTCCTGGGTAGGTTGGCATTTTTAAGACTTTTGACGTTCATATTGTTATATCTACCTAAGACCTAAGTACTTGACGGATACCCAAGAGAACTTGACATGCTGATTGAGGTTGTATGTCTATATCTCCTTATGGCATAAACAGCATAATTCGCCTTTCCTAAGATTTATGTCCTCCCTCTCTCTGGTAGTTCTCTGACTGATTCCATAAGGATTTATTCAGAATCCTGCTGGAGAGGGTGCTCCGTTATCTACCTTCCTCACTGACCAGAGTAATATCAGTAACGGTAGACATGATGTTAACATTGGCGACCAGTAAGCATGCTTCAGTCATCTTTGCTCCAGTTGTAGGTCTTCATATTATGGCAGTGAAGGCCCAAGTTTACGATTCTCCTAGGCCTTCATCAAATCTATTCGCTCTAGCTATTCGTAACTGTTTAAGCTTTCCTCGTTATGTACGGATACTACGCAGAATCATAACTTATTCTATTGTTTTGTTGTTGGTAGTCATCGGTTTTGTGTTTGATAGCAAAAGTTATTTTCAAAGGAAAATCTTCCCACTTCAAAATATGCTTTTTGAGCATAGCGTTTTCGAAAGTAGTTTTCGCTGAATATACATGCATATGTAGCTTCTTCCGCTCTGAGTAACCCCTTTTTCTAATTATATAAGTAAGTACTTGGTCATTATCCAGTATCGTAACTGTCTAGGTAATTAAAACTCACATCCTTCAGACTAAAACTTTGAAGCAATAGACGTATTCATATTATGGCTACGTGCCGTAAACGTACCACTTTCATAACATGGAAGAGGTGAGTGCATATCGATTCTAATTACAAATACGTGAGTTCGACAGTGATTTGTAAGGTCGGAATCGGTATCAACTTATACCTCACTTGTTGACCGAGTCGGTAACATCACGGAAGTCCTGATTTCTCTGTTCGCTGGTTCGAATCCACGAGAGGACAAAATTTTTATCAACAAAAAAATTCCCCTTCGGTTAACATATATGGAAATATATTAATTCCGAGGTAGAGCGAATTGGATACTAAAGGACATTTGTAGCCTAACACACACACAGACACACACACACACTCACATATATATAGATATATATATATATATTATATATATTATATATATATATATATATATATATCATATATATGTATGTATGTATGTAGTGTGTGTGCAAGTATGTGTATGTTTATATATGCCTGTGTGTGTGTGTTCGTGTGAATACAAGCAAAATCGAACATCAAATCCTGAGTGAAGAAAAGTATGGAATAATGTTCAAGGGACTGTTGAACCAGATATTTTTGAAAGTAAAGTATTGTTACTGAACGGGAAAGGGCGGAAAAACAGGGGACACATATCACTAATTTCTTTTGTGAGTGTTCTTCAGGTAAGGAAATGATGAATGATGAGGCATATAAAGATATGAGCAAGATATGGGAACAGTTTACAATGGATTTTGAATGGCGTATATTTAGGCAGACTGGATGTGTGGGAACAATAATATTTGTTATTTATGCTATAACCTTAGGGTCATAAGAGTAAGGAGTAGAAGAGATAGAAATATTACAGCTATTGAATTTGCCTAAAAATCTTGCCTGTATCATCATGTAAATAAACTTAAATTATAGCCATGGGAATCTCTTTATCCCCGTTCAGTTTCCTTCATATTTTATGTGTTAAAGAAGAAGCTGTTGAATGACAGTGGGATATTACTACTGTATTCTACATATTCAAAGAGAATTGCACAAATGGATGACACATTTTAAATATTTTAACCTATACCTGTAAACGCTGTAAGAACACTGCTTATGAAGTTTACTTTCTTTCTTATATATATATATAAGTATATATATATATATATATATATATATATATATATATATATATATATATAATATATATATATATATATATATATATATATATATATATATATATATGTATGTAGGTATATATATATATATATATATATATATGTGTGTGTGTGTGTGTGTGTGTTTATATATATAATCGATAAAGGTAAGAAGATACACACGGATTACAAGCTGCAGTTATTCCAACGTTTCGTAATTGTACACATAGTTACATCATCAGGGTTATGAAAATGAGCATAAAATTTCTTGTGAAAGGACGGAATACGTCTCCATCTCCGATATGTTATTCTGTGATGATTTCTCCTGTCTGTATATATATATATATATATATATATATATATATATATATATATATATATATATATATATTACGAAGCTAATGACTTTTAGTTAGTACTACTTGTGTGGGTCACTACCAATGACGACTGCAGAAGCCCTTCAACGTCCATGACACTCATCATGGAAACTGTAACCTCGTCCCCAATAATGTTTGCCATAAATTGAAAGTTTGAAAGATTCCTGAGTATATTAAAAACATGTAAATAAATAGGGGGAGAGAGAAACAAATTGGTTGTGTAAACGTATATGTCATCAGTTTCAGATATTGATCTTTATTTCATACATTTAGTCACGCTGTCATTTTTTCCTTCAGTCTGTTATTTAAATGGCCATTTCTAGCAATGTTTGAGGCGTTGTTACCTTTCTTTTATAAATAATATAATAATAATAAATAATAATAATAATAATAATAATAATAAACCATTTAAACATTTAACAACACTGGTTAGTCTCTCTCTCTCTCTCAATCTCTCTCTCTCTCTCTCTCTCTCTCTCTCTCTCTCTCTCTCTGACCTTAACCTTATTTATGGACGTCTTCATTTTTTCTGATGTTGTAACATCCAATTATCAGCATAAAGAAAAAAGATGTAAAATATGTAAACACGTAAAAATTCGACGATTTGCATATAGGTCTCGATAACTGGTTGGTTTTTGATCCGCGTTTATTGACATTGCATCTGTGTGCAACCTGATACCCATTAATGCAAGAGGAAATCTGAATTACAATTGCATTAGAATAACAGAGGAATTAATTTCTTTTGGAAGCATCAGGCAATATAATCAGACTGAAGAATGAACCATATTTTTTATTTATTTCATTTTTTTATTTTTTGCAATTCATCAAAAAATCTCCTAATAAACTTTTGTGTTGGTCGAAATATCTTTCTAGTTTGTATGCTAGATTAACATTTAGTAAATGCTCTACGGTTTGAATTTTTTTCAATATTCTAGTTATTCCAATGATATTATTGACTGTATAGGTTATTCATTTAATGTATATAGTATATGGATATCGCAGAACGTTGCTTAAGCAGGAATTACCTCAAAGAATAAGTATACTTAACATAAAAATAATTGATAAGGAGAGATAATGGAGGGATGATGTATAAAAGATTATTAGAAATTTAGAATGATACAGTGTCTGATGTGGATTTTTTTCTCTTAGCTCTTGTTGATATGTATGGAGAGAGAGAGAGAGAGAGAGAGAGAGAGAGAGAGAGAGAGAGAGAGAATGATTTTTAATGGCTTTAACACTGAAGGTACACACAGACATTCAATGTTGTTGTAAGCCGAGTAAGAATTTCAGAGAAGAGACAGATATTTTGCAGAAAAAGCAATTGCAGTGCAAAACCCGATAAGCGAAAGGGACCTCCGTCCAAATATGTCGATAGGATGGATGACGCAAGAGAATGCTGTTAAACACTGCCGGAGGTTCGCGAGCAACTGTTGCATATTGATGACGGAGGAGATGCAACTTTGACTGACGTCCCCAAATGGAAAAGATGGAAAGTGAAAACGATAATGGAAGAACATTTCGATGATGCAAGGGAAGATGGAACGGCAGCAAATGAAGACTGAAGTTAGTGCCTGCCAGTTCAGGTGATTTTTAGTTCTCTGTAAAAGAAAACTGTTGAGATGGCTATTTGTCTGTCCGTCCCTTAGAGGGTATATATCTGGAGATGCTATCTGTATCCAGTGCTATGTAGTTCGGTGGTCCTCCACCAGGGCGGCGCTGGAGAGCCTTGCGGCCATCTTTAAAGGTTTGGTAATCACGCAAATTGAATGGACATAGTGCGATTGTGATTTTTTTTTTTTATACCATGAATGTCTAATGAGTAAGTGTTTAGTGAATGTTTAATGAGTGTTTAGGGTTTTTGGGCAAGTGCTTTGTGAAGGTTTACTGTTTAGGGTTCAGTGAATGTTAGTGTATAGTGAGTGTTTAGTGTTTTTTTAATGTTTGGGACTTAGTGAATGTTTCATCACAGCTAATAATTTTAAGGTGAGGTTACTAACGAAATGCTCGTCTCCTTTCCTGTCAGTAACCCACTACAGTTAGTTAGCTACCAGTTACATAAAGATTTGATAAGCAGCTGCCAAATATGTTTTCTGGAGCCGGGTTCGAATCCTGGGCAATAGTAAAGAAATATAAACAAAAGTTGAGAATCGAAATGGAAATAACTGCTCCAGTCACCCTTTTTGTGGCGTAAAGGCTTATTGATTGTAAAGGACTTTTAATTGATCTAGCAAGCATATCAAAGGACACGAACTCCACTAAAAAAAATATTTTTTTGAGTGCCCCCATTGTGGCTGTTCAGACTTTTTGGATGTTCAGAAAATGGAATTTCGCTTACTCGGGGAGTAAGCCTACAAACTACTTTGTTGCTGTTGTTTTTGTTGTGGGGGAAGGTAATGTCTGCAAAGAGCTTAAAATGGCCTTAAAGAGGTTTTTTGCGTTGAGTGAAAAATACAGGAATTTTAGGATAGGATATTTATGATTTATTAATTAGAATGCAAATGTAAAAAATAAATAATGTGTATGCTACTCTGTACAGAAAAATTATTTTTCCTAATGAAATATAAGATATTTATTTTTATTTCCGTTGGTAAAAGAAGGTTTTATTCGAACGCAGATTTTAGCGCGCTTTAATTTACGGTAAAAGTTAGGAATGTAATGTTCACAACTAATGCATGAGGGGGAAATCTTGCACTCGTCCCGAGTAAGCTGGAGATCGGTTCAAGCTTGTTTTTTTATTCTTTTTATTTTTAAGCAGTGAGACAAGCTTGTCTTTCATTACACTGTATGTGTGTTCGCGTTTGTTGTAGCCTGAAGCTTTTTAATAAAATATGATTTTAAGTTTTATATAAATTTTTTTACATGTGTAATTCATCACATTACCATTAGGTTTATAATTATATTGAACTAATGTAAAATTTTAATATTCTTAATTATTTTCCCGGGATTTTAGCGACATATTTCTAGACATAGATTCCAGAGCGATCTTAATATTAGACAATGTTGTGTTTGTTAAGGATTAAGATCAGCTAATCATTTATGCAGCATGAAACGCGATCAGATTGACTGTAGCTTATAAAATAATTAAGAGTTACCGAGGTAACTTATTAAGGGTGTGCACAAAAAGGCAAACTAAGAAGAAAATATTGAAATTAGAAGGACAGGATTCTACATATACGAAGGGGAAATATAATTAGAAAAATATCCAGTGTTTAAGAAATACCAGAAGACAATTTTCAAAGCTGATGAAGAACAGTTTGTCTTTGAAGTTAACACCGAGTCTCCTTTCGTTCATAAAATACCAAAATCGAAGTCCTTAGAAAAATAATTTTCAAATTTTCTCCCTCTTCTCTAACAGACAAGAAATGCAACAAACAAGGTGACTGTATGGTGGCCGCCCAGCCCCTAATCTCTAAAGTAGACCGTCATCAGCACGCCTAGTCATTTTTCAAAAAAGCCTAAATGAAATTACGATGATAAATACATGAGGGACTCCAGGCTGGCGCGTAGGGCAACTTTTGCTTTTGGGGAACAAGACCAGAGAGAGAGAGAGAGAGAGAGAGAGAGAGAGAGAGAGTTATAATTAGTAAAATTGTCCCCTCCAGCTCTCCCGCAATCTCGGAAAGACTTGATTTAATTTAGAAGACCTTCAACATCTTCCTGACATCTTAAGAACACTCTCTTATGGATCTTGCTTCTGGCGAATAGGAATAGTTAAAAGTGAAACAATAGATTATAGTAGTCTACGGATGAGAGACGGATAGTCGTAAGAACTCGCAATATTTTTAATAATAAATTTTCAAAACATTAGCGAGGAATCTTGGAACGATTATTTGCATTGTCGAGGCCTCTTGACTTTAGTTCGTGAAACTCTTATATGTTGTTAAAAGAAGAACCGCTCACAATGCCACATGCATAGTTTGCTTCATTCCAAACACTCTCCATCCTATGAGGAAAGAGGAATAAGAGACACTGTTAACATTATTATTGTTACAGTCACCTTTGGCAAGAGGGTTATGTTTGGGTTTCAGTTCGTATGATTGTCTTTTCGTTAAAAGAATTACAGAGAAAGTTATGTGTGGACTACAAAAATGTTATAAAAGTTGTTTGGTTTGTGAAAAATGGGAAGTAATCTCTAGATCGTGACCCAACTATTGCGGCCCAGAACTTATAGAAGATAGGAAAAGTCCTAGACACCGCGGTGCTCCCCGTTAGATTAGGGTAGGTCAGGTAGGTAACTAGTCCTCAATATGCTTTTGCATTATCTGAGAACAAAAAAGTATGTCTTAGTTTACCCAGAACACCGAGGTGCTTAACAGCTCTCCCAGGGCTGGCCCAAAGTATTAGATTTTTATCTACGTGGTTAGGAACCAATTGGTTATTTAGCAACGGGACCTACAGCTTATTATGGGATCCGAACCACCTTATGCGAGAAATGAATTTCTAATCACCAGAAACACATTCCTCTGATGCTGCCCTGGCGGCAGCTGGGAGCGAACTTGGGCTACCAGATAGGTAGGCCAATAAGCAACCGACACCTCCAGTGAGGAGCTATAATTACCAGTATTCATTTCTAACCAATTTCTAACCAATCGCAAAAAGTAGTTTGGAATGAGACCGCTATTCCACCGCACTCTCCAAGGGATGTTCAAGAAGTATTATGTGCATTTCGACGACTTCTGGTTACCTTACTGGCTACCCGTCCGAGAATTAAGCCGCGTTGCTTATTTCACTTACCGGCCTACAATGATTATTGTTCAAGGCAAACGCCTTACTGGGTTAGCATTATGTATATATACACGTGCACTTTTATTTGTATTAGTTTGTGCTCCTCTCGGTAAGACATTCGAACAACTCAGTAGTTATATAACAGAAAATTAGGGCATCTCTGAAATACGGACCAAGTTTTTTTTTTTTTTTTTTTTTTTAACATTACCAAAGGAATACCTGCAGGCATAGGCGAGAGGTTTGTTTCTGTGTCTTCCTGTTGGAGAGAAAATGTATTTTCCATGCTTGTCAGTCGAGAGAAGCCTGGGTGACATCAAGTAAATGGAATATCTTGGTTATGGCTGAAATATGTATGACCCATTATTTATTGAGAGCATTGGAGACAGTTTTTCCCTTGAATCCAAGGACATAGCCATTGTGTTCCAAGGAATTATTTAGAATAATATTTTATGAAATGTTCTGATGTTAGTATTGAAAGGTAAGCAGTCGTGTCAGTTTTTAATTAAAAGATGTTTGAATATATTTTATTTACATTTGCTTATTTTATCTTTAGAGTTGAGCTCATGGGGTTTTTAACGTTGCAAATTTGAAATGACTTCAAGATTACAGAGTATATAGATACACACACACACACACGCACACATATATATATGTATATATATATATATATATATATATAATATATATATATATATATACACACACACACATATATATATATATATATATATATATATATATATATATATATTTATATAAATATAGAAAGATTTTTTAAGGAAATTCTACTCGATCAAGAAATTTATCTTGAAATTCTCCTTCCCTTTTCTCTCAGAGTTATAGAAAGTTAAAGCTTTTATCTTCGAAACCCCTCATGATCTCTTAGCTTTTTGCATCAAGAACTCAGAATTACCATTTCAGTAAATTTTACACCGTTTTGGGGTAGATGTGTCAGATTTCTTCCTATAATTTTCACAAGGTGTTATAATTATAGATTTAAAATCACGCTTTAATTTCTTGGGTATGTCAAGGTTATTCCAATGAAAGACAGATTGCTTTTCGTATATAGAGTTCTGAATGATTCTTCCCAGTAAGGAAGTACAAGGATTTCTTTGTACAAAACGCATAAATGACGAGCGGTTCGTTCAAAATCAATCAGAAATGTAGTACTAATTACAGGGATTGTGTCGAAGTTGGGTTCTACCATAGTCTTACTTTAAGTTCTCTGGCCCTCTTACTATACGAGTCGGTAGAAAGTTTTAACCCTAACGGTGGATCGTATTGTAGTAAATGCGTCATTGAAAGCCCTTAGGGTTAAGGAGGCGTCATCCTACAACTGGATAGTCTAGATGTGATAAACTGGCTCTCCTCCCATCTATTAGTCTCTATGCATACTGTCGCTTCACATATGGGACTTAGGCAAAACAAACCTGAACTAATATTTTCGACAGTCTCTCTCTCTCTCTCTCTCTCTCTCTCTCTCTCTCTCTCTCTCTCTCTCTCTCTCTCTCCAGAATATTTTCAGGATAATGAGAAAAAATTCCTAACAATTAAAGTTAATTTAGAGGTATCATTGTTTAGTATTGACATTAGTAATAGTGTAAGTTATGATAATGGCAGTATTAGTAGTATTACTATATAAATATATAGATATATTGTAAACTAAACCGACTCAAGGCACGAAAAGTTTTGTGCCTTGCACTCTAAGCTCTTTCAACTGGAGGAGTGACATCAGTGCTCAAGAGTCTTTTATTTTTTTCCAATTAATATATCAAAGTGGACGAGCGAACGATTAATTTTCGAGTTCATTTTTCTGCAACTCCGCCAGGACTCTATTTCGAGATGAAAGTGAGGTGAGATTTGGAGCACAGCAAATGGGAGAAGATCCGTGTGAGACTGTCCTCCCTCCCCATTAAAATCCTTTGTTTACATTCAAGAGTAAGTTAATAGTTTACGCTCCGGTGGGGGAACAAGTCGTTGAATATTCCCTGAATCACCTTAATTGCCATTTGAATTTCATGAGATATTTATGCGCGGTGGGATGGCTCTTTGGAATTACTTGGGATTTCTTTGGGACCAAGGGAAATGAACGTCGTCGAGTGGATTTCCATTTGCCATCGTGTCAGAAAATTAGTCGCAAGTCACAAAAATATGTATTCGTACTAACATACATAGAACACCGAAATAGAAGATACTCATGGCAGAAGTGGAAGTAATAATGATCGGTTTTGTATCCTCCCATATAAAGCTTTGATAATAAACGATGTAAATCGATCATTTTCTTTAGATTATAGAGAAATTGATGCGAGAAAACTAACGATATACTGATAGGATAAAAACAGATGCAACTAAAGAAAATTCAGCATTTTATATTAATGCTACTTTTAGTTATCTGAATTGAAAATGTTCCAATTTACTGATACGCATCATTATTTATCAGGTTTTTTTGCAAATCACGCATGCGCCAAGAGAGAGTTCGGTATATATAAACTTTTATTTTTATTTTTTGTCGCCAGTAAATGAATAATAAAAACAAAACCAAATAATATCTGGCTGAGATATTGAAAAATTAGCGTTCAAAGAAAGCGAGAAAGAATACATGGAACTTGACAGCCTCAACTCCAATCCAGTTGAACGTTCGAATTTGCAATTCCAGCTAGAAATTTCTTTTAACGACTCAATTTGCATGGAACGTCTTCAAGGATTTTACTTCCTACATGTCTCCTAATGATTAGATTGTAGAAAATTTAGACTAAATTGGCTGGGGATGGGTCGAACTCACCTGTGTTTTCCTTTTGTAAAAGTGTTACTCTATTTTTTAAGGACTGAAAGATTTTGCTGGAAGCGTTTACTATTTTTATTCTTTTTTTTTTTTTTTAGATTTTAGGTGCGAATGTCAGGAGAATTATTTATAAACGGAAAATGAAAAAAACGTACAATAGATTTTTTTGCGGAGGTTGGGGGAAGGCAAGTTGGAGGCAAGTTGGTTTATTCTTGCAGTCGCATTTACATTGTTTTCTAGTCTCTTGCTGGGTAGTATCCAAATACTACGTGCATTGGCCATTAATAATAAAACGTCGGTTTAGACTGAAGAACGTATGTGAATGCCTTTGCATCAAGGAAATTATTTCTTGTATCATTGCTAAATTGATGGGTAATTGCTGAATTTTGCATAGCATAGCCCAAGACAGGTATTGATAAAACATTTTATACAGCCTACAGTATAATAAAGCTCCATATAACCCGATCATATCTTTTAATGGTAATCCCTTCCAGCAGAATTAGAGAACGACAGACACAGAAAGAACGAGGGCTGCCATTCTTGGTAAAGTGGACCTATGGGGGGTTTGCCTTTCCTTTCCTCAAGCACTTGAATGGCAATACGGCCTAGATAAGCCGGGTTGACATATAAAACAGCCCATGCTGCTAGAGGTTTTTTCGACATTCTTTTTTTACCTGTGCTGCATTTCCCCAGTCGTTCATATGGATGCCAGTAAATTGTTCAAGACTGCAATATGATCAGTGCTTCGATACCTTGGGAAAACACTTTTATTGGTACAATTCAACATTTACTCTCTGACGTCATTAATTGCAGGGCAGTTTGTGTAGCAGACAACACTGTCAGGCTCATTATTTTTCTTTTTTTTATGTTTCCATTCCCATTAGTTGGAGGATCTGTTCAAAGTCATTACCTTCTCCACTGGAGTCCGTTTCCTCAGTTATATTTCCGTATAAAGATGAATTTTAATTCGGCCTTTCATGTGATGTGTTCTATTTTTAACGTATGCTTGACGTGTCTTTGCTGACAGGCACAAAACAGGAGGACAGTTTAATGTCCAACATTCAATTATACGTAATAAGGATAATGTACAATGGGTAACGAACGAGGCATTTGATATTTTGTCGTAAAAGGCCCTGTACCCTTGAAATCGAGCAGTGCGGAAGTATTATTTAAAATGCAACTGGGAATAATTTTCCATATTTTAAAGTGCATTTTTTCTCCTAATAATTATGCTCCGCGAATTGTTATATTTTTCTTTGACATTAATATTTGATGGCATTCAATTACATGCAAAACAATTCGTATGTTCCATGGCCACGAAAAAAAAAAGTATTGTCTTTTGAGTTAAAAATGGAAATACGATGCAAATGCGTCATATTGATAAAATTTCATACCAAAATTATTGACGAAATATGCTAAAAATTAAATTAGATTAATGACTATGTTCATCGTGAAAAAATAAATATTGTGTTTATTTGTGTTTTCATTACTACCATGGAATAACGACTGTTTTTAAGGAAAGATTTACAGTATATGCATTGTTTTTTGTTCTTAATTAACAATGCTGCTTATGAAAAGTTAGTAAATTTGTTGTTCGTAGTATGCTTCCATAATAAAGCTGTTCCGCTTCTCTATTGATTATGTAGTCCAAACATAGAAGTATTAGATGAAAAAAATATTGAATTACATAAGAGTACTCTCTCTCTCTCTCTCTCTCTCTCTCTCTCTCTCTCTCTCTCTCTCTCTCAGTTTCTCCTGAATAGTCACAACGGATACTTATTTATATCAGCCTTGCGAAAGTGATTGGAGTTTTATTCCTGGTGTTATTTGTTAGTTATAATTTTTATCATTTTTGGCTGTTCCAGAATCTAGATATCTTTACTGTATTTGCTTAAAGAAAGTGACAGAATAGCCCCTCAAAATTTTAATTGTCAGTTCCATTTGCACTTTCATGAAATAATTGCATCGCGCATTTAGATAAAGATTGTAAATGACCTGTCCTATTTTCTGGATGTTCCAAAAATATGGCCTTTTTTTTACTTCGTTATTCTTTATTCAGTTATACCTTCATTAAATAAAGTGCACATTTTTGAGGAGCTTTCCAAAATACTTTTTGTTCTGCTGGTGACACTTCATTCGCAAGCGTTTTCTTTTTCTTTTTCTTTTTTATTCAGAATCTTGCTTTTTCTTCTTCTTGCCTTTTTGGGGGTGGAATGGCCTTTGCCATTTGCTGTTAATTTTCAACGGTTGAATAACTGCTTTCGATAGAGGAACATTGCGCTGTCATTTGCATATAGAAACAATTATCCCCACCCGTTCAGCATTTACTGTTTCGAGTCTCGGTTTTATACTATTTAAGGAGAATCTGTTTTATTTTGCACGAGTCATTGATGAACGCATTGGAATAGCTTTTACAAGGGGAAGGGTGGTGCATGTTATGTACCACCTTTTACTTGAAGATGTCAAAGCAGAGATTATTTCTAGCGTGAGGAGGTATTCAAAAATATGTGCAGCGATTCAGAACTTCAGTCAAAATAGCTTTAGCACGACGCCAGTAATCTTGATTGAGGTGAAAGTACCAGCGCCGAAAATGTTTTTAAATATCAAAAGTGTGCATGTTACAATACTAGTTTCCATGTACGGTATAAGATTAATTATTCATACTCTGTATAGAGGAGTATGAATGTGAATATTAGTAAATTAAGCATTCATAAATTGTAGTCTTCAAACTAAAATTTTAGGATTTCAATTTGTCGTTACTTTAGGATATATATCACCCTTTTTATTTGATATTCTTTGGTTATTTGACCGGAGTAGCCAGTCAAGAAGATATAGATCCTCGAGTTTAACGTGAAATTTATAGTAAGATGGTAAATTATCTTGAAGACTTGAAAGGATTTAAAAAAAGTTTTAATTTCCTCTATAGAGAAGAATAAAGTTCGTTTTGTCACAAAGAAGAAGAAGAAGAAGAAGAAGAAGAAGAAGAAGAAGAGAGGAGGAGGAGGAGGAGGAGGAGGAGGAGGAGGAGGAGGAGGAGGAGGCTCTCAACGGTGAAATTTAATAGTTGCTATTGTTTCGCTTAAGGTTCGCAATATCGAACATTGAAGATAGATCAGCTGTACCTTGGAAGTAAAATAATGGTAATATCCAAGAGAGCTACGAATAAATGGCAATATTGAATTGAATTGCATTGAAATGAATCCTTTATTCCAGCTATGAGCCATATACATTAGAGAAATATACTATACGAAAGACTTTCCAGAGAATATTGCATAAATGTTCGTACCTTTATAAAGTACTGTATAATTTCACATTTATTAACAAATATTTTTGTTTTAATCTTAGTAAATTTCATATAAACCAATTCTAAATTAGATATCTAATTGTTTACTTCCATGACTCGCTAAAAAATTGGAGTACTTCATTTAAAAAAAAAGTTTTAAATCTCTGTTAGTCAATGTATTGGAAAGAGTGAAATGGTACTATCCTCAAGGTCTATCTAATATGTTTCGGAATGAGAATTGAAATGGAAGGTCGCTGAGAAGTCCACTGGTGAAACAGTGCTTCAAGACGTTCGGTACTCTGCTTCAGAATTGCAAAAAGTAATAAAACGCTTTCCTGGTGGGCAGGTGATTCTTACGCCCCTTTATGATACTTTCTTTCAGTCTTGAGCATACTTCTCAATTTTCTTGTAAGAGAGGGGTTTTAGAAATTTAATTAAACTGGAGAACTTCCACCAAGGGAAAGCGTATAGCAATATAGTTAACTGAAAAATACTGGTCCTGTTATATTAATTTGCTCTGTATAAATTTCATAACGTATTCCTCGTAATCAGTCAGACTATTGACAATGATTCATAGTGTAAAAGAAGCCTAGCATTACGTGTGTTATGTCATTTTTTAAAACTGGTAATAGCACTGGACAAAGGAGATAAACTTACATTGTATCATTGCAGTTTAAAATGTGATATGTATAATTACCTGTAACTGACAGACTATCTGTATTATAATGTGTTCATATATTTGCTCTAAATCCTGAATTGATATTCGACGGTATTACTTTGCTCTATTTATTTATAATGCTAATTTCAGTTTGGAATAGATGATTGACAATTTTGCTGTTGGACTTGCAAAAGTAGTTAAGTCAATGCTTTATTTATAAGTAATTGTTTTTGAAAGATAGAATTGTAGATTGATTACAGTTTTGTAGTAATAAGTTGACTCTTGGTGTCTCGAGAAAGATTAGTTATATGTTTTGAAAATAATGGTAAAGCTCTCTGTATGTATATATATATATATATATATATATATATATATATATATATATATATATATATATATATGAGAG
>NC_087202.1:37903074-37905574 GCF_015104395.2 Macrobrachium nipponense | reverse complement strand
TCTTCCCTGTAGCTTGACTCATTGCTTCCCTGGAAGAGCTTAGAATCAGGTAATTGAAGTTTGATGGCTGACCAAATTATCTTATTCTTACCTGGGTGCTTTTCATTTTCCATATGAAGTCTCGTTCTGTACTCTTATTGCTCTTTAACCTTGAAGATTTCAAGCCTGTGGTCGATACATACCTCGCCAAGTGTCGGTTACCACCTGTCCACTTCATCTCATGGCAAAACCAAAGGGCACTTCCGGCATTTACATGATAACATATTCCCTTTAGACTTCCAATCTTACACACAAAAAATATTTTTGTATATTATAGTGGTTGTTATAGTGGGAGATAGGCTGGTAAGTAAAAGATATTACTAACTGAAGGCCGATGGTCACATGATTACGATTAATCAGGATAAAACGATAAATTGATGAATAACTGAAACATGTACAAAACATGTTAATCCCGACGTCTAGTGATTCATCACCATGTTATTCTCAAGATAAAGCAATGCCAAAGGATTTCTAAGTTATGAGAGTTGAGCATAGAAATTATTGGTGCTTCCATACGTTCTATAAGATATGCGTATCCAATAGGGCACCTTCATCCTACTTTATCATAATTTCCCTCCCCGTGAGCAGACTTTGACATATTTTTAGTGCCTTCATAAAGTCTTACGCGCTATTATATTAAAACTAGGTAAAACGCCTTTAATTAGGGCCGTGACTTCAAAGGTTAATTAATTTTGGCTTGTAAAAGTACCCGTTTAACCTTGTTTAATTAGTAATGCTGTCGCGAAGAAGGAATTCCTGCATAACGGCTGTTCTCTTCTTGACCTTTTACAATTTTTGCTTACTCGGGGAGTAAGCCAACAGACTACTTTGTTGTTGTTGTTGTTCTTATTGCGGGATTAGGAAAGCCAATAGAAAATCCTATAAAGGTCTGAAAAAGTTGTTTCCCCTTGAGTTTTTAAAGATACAGGAAATTTAGGAGAGGATATTTATGATGTATTCACTACAATAAAAATGTAAAAAAAATAAATATGTACGTTAATTTCAGTTGGTAAATAACGCACTATTTGACCATAGATTTTATTACACACGCCCCGAGTGAGTTGGAGGTCGGATCACGTGTTGTTTGGCCTCATTGAAGGGGAAATGTATGTTTTTTTTTCCTAGTTCTGAAAAATTTTATATAATATAGTATAGTATATATATATATATATTTATATATATATAATATATATATATATACTATATATATATATATATCAAAACTTTACACTGTAAATGGAGGAACGTTAATCCTATCGTCCACTCTTATGTGACAAACTGCATTTGCATTCAGTTGCTTCTATGAAACGTATTCTTTTTTCATTATTTCATTAATTTATTCAGTCCATAAAGATCGAGGGGTTTTGTCACTTTCTTTTATTTACATTTTGTTGTCGTTTTATTACTAAAATTAATCACGAAACTAGTTTAGTGAATAATTTTAGTAATAAGAACGACAAGAAAATATAACGGAAATGTTTCCTCCCACGGAGATGGACTGCTTAATAGCTTCTGTGAATGGTATTGAAACAACATATACTGATATGCATTAGTTTGATTTCCAGTAGACACGAGCTTTTACCCTCATACACTCAAGTATACAAGCACAACACACACTCGCACACGCGCGCAACATCACAAAAACACACACACACGTAATATATATTTATAATATATATATAATATATATATATATATTATATATATACATATATATAACACATATATATATATATATATATTATTATATATCATATATATATATATATACATATATACACACACATACACACACACACACATATATATATATATATATATATATATATATATATATATGTGTGTATGTGTGTGTGTATATATAGTATATATATATATATCACATATATACACACACACTGTGTGTGAGTGTGTGTGTGTGTGTAGAGTGTGCATGCTTCTTTGGTTTCGCGTTTACACCTTTGGTTGAGTATAGTTTCGAGAAACATTTTGGCCATTTTATTCTAATATCGTTCAACATCTCAGTGATCAGCTGAATACATTTATAATAATTTCAGTTGTTTATGATTCTTTGTTTTGCAGTAAGTTTTTGTATTTCTGTAGCACGACAGCACACTCATCTATAGGCATAATTAAGTGCATGATGACTTATAAACCTTTCATAAATATCAAAGTGCTAACATTTCCATTCACGGCCACATATTTTACAAGGAACTGAAGTCTTACAGAAGTTTCACTTGGTTAGTTTCATAAGTAATTTAGAGTTTCATAAGTAATTTGATTGATAATGAATCAAGTGGTTATGATAAAGTAAATTTTCTCAAGACTTCGGTTATATACTTGATATGGGAACATTATGTATTGTATTCGCAGAATATATGAATTTAAATCGGAATATAGTGTTAAGCAAGTGAATAATGTCAACTGCATTGTGGAGCCGTCGTTGGAAAGTGAACTGGAG
>NC_087202.1:37893074-37898074 GCF_015104395.2 Macrobrachium nipponense | reverse complement strand
CTCCCAATGGACTCTAGCCACGAAACAGAATGATTTAGTAAGCCTTATTAATTTAATTATCAGAATTTGTTTCATATAAGTCTCAGCTTCCTTTCATAAAATTTTACCTTTCATTGTTGGCCTTTGCAGGCTGATTTCCCTTTGGGGCCCCATTGGTTTATATTCTGTTGACTTAGTTTATAACAATTTCCAGCTGAAGATTTATGTAAAGAAAGAAAGCAGTGTGAGTAATGTATTATTATTTCAGTGTTACACTTTCCATTTCAAGAAACGATTTTAATAAAAATATTAGTGTTTGTCCCATAAATGAGTTGTTCATGATATTATAGTTAGTCACTAGCTGACCAACCCGGCGCTGCTTGGGATAAGTGAATGACAAGTGATAAAATCTCTATATAGTATGTAAGTCATATGTATACCAAGTTTAGTTGAAATTGCTCAGTGCATTTCAGAGTTTTGCTGGAACGTACACACACACACGCACACATACATATGTACCTACACCCATTTTTATATAAATAAATATAAATCTAAATTGCTTAGATAAGTAAAATTAGTCATTCATAATAAGTTCCAAAATTATTCATCATTTTCTATATATCACTATTCTCTTGCTCTGTTTATCCTCGTCTTAGTTAACTCTTTTTTTTCTTAAATTTTATGTGCATCAAGCTCTCCTGATGAGCCCTTTTTATTTTCATTATTTTCCAGTAAACAAAGAACACTATAAACAAGAATACGATTCACGATTTGTTTTCAGTATATGCCGAGAATAATATGACAATTTCATTGTACGCTTCCTGCTCTTACGAATATTGTATCATTTAGAGGTCTCATCTAGTGTTTGTGATGAGAAATAAGTTTCGAATGTTATTAGGTTCACTCGGTTGAAGCGCTTGAGAATAACAAGAAACTTATTTTTGCTCTTAAATGATTTATGACATCTTTTCAAAAGAGACTGTTAATAAATGCAGGGTATCGTTTCCACCTTGTTTCCATCTCGTAATTGGATGGATGTCTGAAGTCTTGTCATAAAATTGGTCGTTAGATTATTGATACGCTTTCCTGAGTTGGGCTAGCACAATGTGTCTCGTGATTAGGCTACTTATATTTTGATTAGCCATGACAGTGACTTTCCCTGGCTGCTAGAGTATTTTCAGAAATAGTAATGCATCTTACCCCTGTTTACCGAAGTTCCGATTTTTCGAAGTAAAGTGGTATAGGAGACCATAATAATCCAGATTTTCTTTTAAATGGCTAAAAAATCTGTTCTTTCAGTGATGTTTCTCAAAGTGCTATATTTTCTTAATGGCGAGTTTTTTCCCCTATAAAATTTTAAACTGGATTTCTTGCAAAAGATCGAAGTCAAGATGGAAGACTCTTTCCTGAATGCATTCATTAATTCTAACGGTTTGATATCGTTGGTGAAAATTGCCACTCCAGCACTGAAATGCTCTGAAACATCCATCGCTATTTATTGGCCAAAAACGTGAATTGGGTACATACTGATTAGCAGACGGTGGTGGGTCGAAAACAGAGTTGAGAGTCACGAAGTATAAGAGATTTCATCTTGTTAAGGTTTGCTGAGTATCTCTCTCTCTCTCTCTCTCTCTCTCTCTCTCTCTCTCTCTCTCTCTCTCTATATACTACATATATATATATATATATATATATATATATATATATATATATATATATATATATATATATATGTATATATATGTGTGTGTGTATGTGTGTGTGTATGTATATATAGAATATATATATACATATATATAATATTAATATTATATATATATAATATTTTATAGAAAGATATATTATATATAATACATATATATATATATACATATATAGAGATATATATATATATATCTATAATATAATATATATAGATAAATATATAATATATATATATAAATATATATATATATATATATAATATATAGATATAATATATTTATATATATATTATATATATATATATAGATATACTATATAATATAATATAATATATATATAATATATACATATATCTATATATATATGTATATGTTAATTTGGCCATTTTGCAAAATTGTCATTTTTACAAAATTGACCCGGCATTTATGCAAAAGGACCAAAAGGATTCGTGGTCCATTTTGCAAAATGACCTAAATTTCTCAACATTTTGCGAAACGAATAAGATTTTGGTCAGTTTACAATATAAACAGTATTATTGTCGGTCCGTTTACAAAATATCCATACAGCAAGCAGCCAGATAGAAAAAAAGCTTGTCATTCACTTCTGCAAATCATCTCTTATAATACTGGTTCATTTACTCGTTTCCCACTACGGGTAAATTGTACTGTATAAATGTCGATCATTCACTTATGATCCCCCCCCCCCCCCCATCTCTCTCTCCACAATAGGAATGGGGAGCTAACTGGTGACACTGTTGTCAGTAAGGCACTGCTGAAAGCTGGGAGAAGACGACCAACTTCTGTAAATAACCCTCTTATAATATTGGTTCATACTGGTTCATTTACTTACGTTTTCCCACTACGGATAACGTACTGTATAATTGTCGATCATTCACTTATTATCCTTCCCCCCCCCTCTCGCCACAATAGTAATGGGAGCTGACTGGTGACATTGTTGTTAGTAAGACACTGCTGAAAGCCAGGAGAAGACGACCAACATAGTACTTTGTGTGCATTCAACTAGTTACTTGCCAAAACTTTATACGTTTTGATGTATTTGAAAGTTGTATTTTCTGAAAATGAATAAAATTAGTGATGTTCACTACGTTTTATCATTCCCTCGCTTTTTTTTCCATCTGGCTGCTTGCTGTATGGACATTTTGTAAACTGACCAACGATAATTTTGTAAACTGACCAAAATCTTGGTCGTTTTGCAAAATGTTGAGAAATTTTGGTCATTTTGCAAAATGACCACGAATTTGGTCCTTTTGCATAATGGCCGGCAATTTTGTAAAATGACCAATTTTGCAAAATGGCCGTAACACACACACACACACACATATATATATATATATATATATATATATATATATATATATATATATATATATATATATATATATATATATTGGGTACATACTGATTAGTAGACGGCGGTGAGTCGGATACAAGGTTGAGAGTCACGTCTCTCTCTATCTCATATATATATATATATATATATATATATATATATATATATATATATATATATATATATATATATATATATATATATATATATATCATTCCAGCTACAAATGTCATTTAATATCTAATTCGCTCTTCCTCGGATTTGATATATTTTTTATATGTGTACCGAAGGGGAATTTTTAGTTGATAATAATTTTGTCCCCTCATGGGATCGAACCACCGTCCAGTAGACGGGAACGAAATCAGGACGGACAGTGACGTTATCAAGTCGGCCAACAGAGAGGCTATAAGTTTATATCGATTCTGACCTTACAAATCACCGTCGAACTCGGTGTTTTCGATTTTAGAATCGATATGAAACCCCCTCTACCATGTTAGCCAATTCGAACGTTTGACCCACGTAGCCTTGTTATGAATAATTATCACATCACCGTGATTCATATATATCATTCGAGCTACAAATGTCTTTTAATATCTAATTCGCTCTACCTCGGATTTGATATATTTTTTAGAAGTAAATAAAACAATTTTTTCATTCATCGTTTGAATTGGGATTAAGAATACCATAAAAAGTGGATATTTCCAGCCCATGCTTTTTGTATTTTTTTTTTATGCACTTATGTAACTAACTAAACGTATTTCTTTTTTTTTTTACTGATGTCTTATTACTTTGAATGTTCTACATATCATAATGAAGTTACATAACAAATTTACAAAGGTCATAATTAATATAGAACTGCATTCTTTACTTCTGAGCGGAGCAGTTAAGTCTGCTCGTAAAACTAAGGTACTGGGAAATCTCATAACATTGGATCCCCTTTTGTGTTTCATGAAGCCATTCAGAGCCATTCTATAAATCCTGGAGGGGTTTCTGAATACCCCGGGCTATTTGTCGAGCATTCGCATAAATAGTTTCAGCTATTGGCATAAGAATGCATTTCAGACATACTTGCGCGTTATTGTGTGGAATATATTTCCTTTGCAGTCAAGTGTGTTATGTACTGCGCTTCAAGAAAAACTATTTTGTGGAATGCATTCCCTTTGCAATAGGATATGAGCTATATTTAAAGGAAAGCGGAAGCATCTACTTCTGCACTAAAGGAATCCTTACCTATTAGTTTGGCGAGATTGTTTTGTACCACATTTTATTATGCCGAATTAGTGTTACTTTTTGCTCTATCGTGGTTATATGCCCTAAATAACTTAGAATTTACATTTTGTGATGAAATAGATATTATTCATTTTATCAAAATACAGAAAAAGTAACATATTTCTGCATTTGCGACTTATAATGTATCAAGTACTCGGTGTACAAGACTTGTATATATGATCTTTAATTCATTCTCTTAGATTCTGAAAAAAACTAACGTAACTCTTCCTTATGATTTGGTACGGAGAGAGAGAGAGAGAGAGAGAGAGAGAGAGAGAGAGAGAGAGAGAGAGAGAGAGAGAGAGAGAGCATTTATCAGGTAAACAATCATCCTAGTGATGTGGATACTATAAAAAAATTAAGTAAGTTAAATTTAGGCCGTTACAGGAAACACTTCGTTCTCTATTTTATTCGATTTATTCAAAGGGAGAAAAAATATGTTTTGTTTGGTTATAGTGATACTCTTTGGTTTACACAGCATGTACAAAAGAAAATTAAATAACGTAATGAAGTCCTTTGCTGTTATATGTACTATATGAAATGAATTTTTGGTAACTGCAATATATAGATACTGAACTACATACACACACGCTCTCATGCATACGCACGTACTCACCTTTGTGATGTAAATGAAGCCTCCGAGAATTCTCCGCGCGAACAGAATGGAGATTTCGAACGTCTCCTGTGAGATGCGTGTG
>NC_087202.1:37873074-37890574 GCF_015104395.2 Macrobrachium nipponense | reverse complement strand
GACGTCAGATTTAGTGACAGCTACATATTTCATGCTCCTGAATACTTATGATATTTTCAATCAACAATAATTTAACTGTTCTCCAAGTCAACTGATAACACTAGTTTTGAAACGAAATTCACAGCTTTCGTATTAAGCATTACATATATATATATATATACATATATATATATATATATATATATATATATATATTATATATATATATATATATATATATATATATATATCTATATATAGTTTTTTTTTTTTTTTTTTTTTTTTTTTTAAATGTCTTAAATATACATGCAGTTATTGGGATTATAATTCAGAACGCCCCTTACCGAAATAGCTTTTTATTTTTTTATTTTTACTCCATTCTTACATAATTCCAACGAGGATTTTTCTCAACAAATTGTAATGCAAAAGCTACGAAGTGGCGGCAACTGTAACAGAAGGAGAGAATAATGAACATGATCATTCCCTTAGTGCAAGATATTGTCAAATTCTTTTCGGGATCCACCGAAACTAAACATTATGTGTGTCGCCCACCGAATGTGTTTTCCCTTTCATAACAATGGAGATGTTTGGGTATACACAAACACAGGCATACGCGAACAGAGACGAGTAGACAGTACCTCTTAGCTTCATTGCCTTCGGAGAGTAGTAACTGACTTCCAATGCCTCACTGACACATCTTGCTACGTTCTAAATAGGAATCTTTGGTTAGAGCAGACAAAACACTGTTACGGCCTCTGAGGGAGAGGTCCGGTTCAGGTTCGATATGAAATAAACAAAATAAAAAAAATCAACACCAACAGTTGAAACTGGGGATACGAATATAGAAAGAAACACTAACACAACAAAGGCAAAATCTTACATTGCGTGAACTGGGGGAACAGTGAGGTAATTCAAATACTTGCTGGCCAGTTTTGCAACTCGAAACGATGGCTTCACAAAAGGAGAACTGCGATTGCCGACGTCTTCTTGACTCCATATTGCAGAAAATAATGTCTATTCTTGATATTTGAAGGGCAGGAACTCCCCAAAACCTCTAGCAGAACTTCTCTTCTCTGAAGTCTCGCTCAACGTCGAAATAACTCGGTCGTCCACTCCTGAAGACGACTTGACCAGAATTCAACCAACTCTCGAGCGACTTTTCCTCTGATCCTTCGTCCTGGTTCCTTCTTCTCTTATCTCTCTCTGACGATCTCTGCTGCTGATCTCTCACTGATAAACTGATCTGTGGCTCTTACTGAGGATCTCTCTCTCTGACTAACTAATGATCTGCCTTCTCCTACTTCGTCCGTCGTATTTATACAGCATTCAGGAGGCGGAGCCTACAGCGAACGTCACAGACTCCCGAGATTACTAGAACTTCTTAGAAGACTCTCGACGGAATATTGCATCATATTTCGCTGCGTTTCTCCTGACACTTAGGTGCTTGTTGCGCTTCATAACACGCCCGACGATTCCAGAACAACCGCGAGAACAGGCGCCTCCAACACGGGCGCGAATGCCTCCTTATTGCCGAACTTCTCGAAAATGCGTTTTCCTTTCCTTTATCTTTCTTTGCTATGAAGCAATTACCATTACACGCCCCCCAAAAGAGAAAAAAATGAAATCAACTGATTTTATTTTTTTTCTAAAGAGAAACAAGAATTAAATAGCAAGGGAACAATTCAGCATAAAGCTTTAATACTTCTCCATTCACTCAACCACGTGTGCCAAGATAGAGAACTCTAGAGAGGCTATTAGCTATCACATTATACTTTCCTCTTAATTTCTCCATTTTCTGAACTCTGCTTAAAACTTTGAAATACTAAAACACCTCTTACGTCTTCTCAAAACTAATTTCTCTCAGTACCACTATCACATCGAACACTGGCCGGTGGCCATGGTATGGGGCGTTCTTTATAATTCTGAAGCAAATTTACATTCACTGACTTTGCTCTACTTTTACCCATATTAATTCTATAATGTATATTTCCCCTCTCCTCTAACACTGAAAAAGGACCTTCGAACTTATAAGGAAAAGCAGAACCTTCTTTCTGGACTAGTGCTAAGATTTTATCTCTTACATGGAAATTTGTCTCTTTCGCTCTAAGATCATGTTTCCGTTTAGTCCCCCTTGACTCCGTTCTCCTTCGTTAGTTGCCAACCATCTCTTAAATTGTTTTTATAATACTCTAGATTAGTTATGTAATCTTCTCTACCCTTACTTACAGACAAAGGTCCGACCATATTGATAAATACATTCTCAAAAGATTCACCTACTGAAGGAATATAACACAACGGAGCTCTGGGAATCACTTGAATCGGTTTCCCGGCAATTTGATATTCATGAAAGCTTAAAACATACCTCTTCACGTCATTTTTCATTTTAGGCCAAAAGTACGCCCTACTAATAGACATGAAAGTTTTATTTACTTCTAAATGCCCTTGCTCATGATGTGCTAACTTCAAAACTAGTTCTCGAAGCTTACTAGGAACCACTAATTGTTCGGTGATTTCCCCTTTACTACCTGACTTCGGTCGAACATAACGACACAAAACTTCGTCCTTTAAACAAAAGGTTCCACACAATCATCGAGATCATCATCCAGCTCACATTCAAAAATTCGGGTTAGTGTCTCATCCTCTCTCTGCAACTTGACTAGCTCATCCTTATCCAAAATGTTAGAGCATAATTCATCACCGTAACTAGTCCTAGATACAGATAGAGTTAGGTCTCTCAGCCACACTCATGCCAAGATCAACCTCACTACCTCTATTGCACTCGTTCGAATCCATGAACTCCCTCTCGTTCGAATCCACGAACAAATTATGTCCATAGTCTACATCTGTATCTAAACCCGACCTAGTTACTACCATTTCAGGCACTGGAATATCCCTCACAACAGGATTCACTTTCTTGGATAAAGCTAAGTCATTACCGACAATAATGTCGACGGGCAAACTGTCCACAACTGCAAGTTTCACTTCTCCTGACATTACCTGACTTTCTAAATTCAACTTCAACAAAGGACAAAGAACACAAGTGTTAGGAAATACACCTAACATGACTTTTTCTTCCCAATTTATTTCTGCCCTGTATGGCACACACTCTCTCCTAATCAGTGAGACAGCAGCTCCTGTGTCTCGAAGCAAGACTACTCTCGAACACACTCCTCCAAGAGAGGAAACTACGCCTTCTGACAGAAATTCACCAAAAATTTTCCTAATTTCTCTCATCACATCATTCCTACTTGACGAAAGGTTAACTAGAGACATTGGTTTCTTACCATCTTCCTTTCCACTGCACAATTTCTCGCTAAATGCCCTTTCCCATTACATCGGAAACAAGTTAATTCTGAGTCACTAGATGCCACTTTACTCTTACAAACCTTAGATGTATGACCAGGTTTTCCGCATGTATAACAGGAATAGTCACTTTTACTCGCATTGCTATTACTAGGATTGAAACCTTTACTGCTTTGTACTCTACCAGACGAAGGATCATTTCGTTTCTTACTAACACTCAAATTATGAGTTAGATATATTCGTCTGCTAACCTGGTTGCTCCTGCAAAAGATACTTCTCGCCTGTCCTCTATATAAAGCTTAATCTCAGGGGATACGTTATCTTTTAAGTTTTCTAACAACACTAAGTTCTTCAAACTATCAAAATCAAAATCATCAACTTTAGCAGAAGTTAACCAATAAAAAAACAGCCTTTCTAACCTCTTACATTATTCTACATGCGTAATATTTTCATCCTTTTCCAAACTTATAAATTTCTTACGGTACGCCTCCGGTACAAACCTGTATGTGCTAAGAACAGTTTCTTTCACGATATCGTAATTATCGCATTCCTCCTTAGACGTGCAACTATACACAGTAAGCACCCTACCACTCAAACTGACTGTAAATATAAAGTCCACATTTCTTTAGGAGAACCTACTCTTTCCATTAACTTCTCAAAACACATGAAATATTTCGTTACATCTTCCTCATCAAACTTTGGTACTAATTTCAGCACTGCACTCATGCCTAAACTATCAGCTTCGTTTTCGTTCTCGCCTCTCTGACTGTTACGAGTACTTTCCCTTAACCGAGCAATTTCCAATTCATGCATATGTTCTTTCTCTCTCTCTCTTCCTGCTACATTACCATTTCTCTCTCTTGCTGCATTTCCATTACTTCTTGCTCTTGCTGCATTTTCATTGCTTCTCTCTCTTTCTCTTGCTGCATTTCCCTCTCAGCTGCTCTTTCCTCTCTCTCAGCCGCTCTTTCATCTCTCTCATACTTCTCTCTCTCTTTCTTTTCAACATACTCACGGTGATCATTCCCCTCTAGACCTGTTGGCTTACCCGACTCGATAAACTCTTTCACCATCTCACTCATTCTGCCTCTTTCTATATTCTCCCTGTTTCAATCTGTTAGTGCTATTCTAAGCAAGGTCGCCACAATGTTATGGCCTCTGAGGGAGAGGTCCGCTTCGGGTTCGATATGAAATAAACAAAAAAAAATTCAACACCAACAGTTGAAACTGGGGATATGAATATAGAAAGAAACACTAACACAACAAAGGTTTATTTACAAGCTTACTAACAAAGATAAATGCAGAATGGTATCTCCTATTTACATAAATAGGCAAAATCTTACAATGCGTGAACTGGGGGAACAGTGAGATAATTCAAATACTTGCTGGCCAGTTTTGCAACTCGAAACGATGGCTTCACAAAAGGAGAACTGCAATTGCCGACGTCTTCTTGACTCCATATTGCAGAAAATAATGTCTATTCTTGATACTTGAAGGGCAGGAACTCCCCAAAACCTCTAGCAGAACTTCTCTTCTGTGAAGTCTCGCTCAATGTCGAAATAACTCAGTCGTCCACTCCTGAAGACGACTTGACCAGAATTCAACCAACTCTCGAGCGACTTTTCCTCTGATCCTTCGTCCTGGTTCCTTCTTCTCTTATCTCTCTCTGACGATCTCTGCTGCTGATCTCTCACTGATAAACTGATCTGTGGCTCTTATTGAGGACCTCTCTCTCTGACTAACTGATGATCTGCCTTCTCCTACTTCGTCCGTCGTATTTATACGACATTCAGGGGGCGGAGCCTACGGCGAACGTCACAGACTCCCGAGATTACTAGAACTTCTTAGAAGACTCTTGACGGAATATTGCATCATATTTCGCTGCGTTTCTCCCGACACTTAGGCGCGTGTTGCGCTCCACAACACGCCTGACGATTCCAGAACAACCGCGAGAACAGGCGCCTCCAACACGGGCGCGAATGCCTCCTTATTGCCGAACTTCTCGAAAATGCGTTTTCCTTTCCTTTATCTTTCTTTGCTATGAAGCAATTACCATTACAATCACCTTTCACATTATTATGTCCATGTTTAGCATTGTGCATAACCCCGTAGAGGGGTGAGACCGCTCAGTGCATTGAAGATATTACTTAAAAGTGTTTCAAGTGTCCCTTCAGTTGCCTCGGCCCCCAGCTGTATGCACCTTTTGGCTCTTTACCTGACCTCAGATAAACTACCTTTCTTCATTCTTGCTGTCCAACCTCCTTGAATTATTACTTCTTAGTGTAACGATAGGGTTTCTCTCTGTTCTACCCTTAGAGCCTTCTGCTTATGAACCTTTCTTTTTCAGTATCTAAACGCTCAGTGGCTGAAAAAGACCCAGTGCTTGGATTGGCAGTCTAAAATTTACAACTTAAATCAAGATTATGCAATGCTATACTATTAAGACTTGTAATTGTAGTGTTATTGGCTAAAATGATAACTAAGTAATCAGAAGTAGAAATAAGGCATCACTGGGAAACTACCTTACCTAGTGCATTTTTATAGTTATTATTATTATTATTATTATTATTATTATTATTATTATTATTATTATTATTATTATTATTATTATTGGACACACTTTGCTATTCAAACATTCACGTATAAACCAGATCTTATTTTTCATGGCTATGGCTTTGTAAAGTTGTGCTGCATATCATCTTGTATAATGAACAGCTTGAGTTCCAGTAACTTCGTAAAGTTGTTGAAATGTACTTCTGTTGTAGTGTTGCTGTGGATACATGATAAACCAAACAAAAACTTCTTTCAGTTTTCTTCTGAAGATTGAAAAAGAAACCCACAAAATTACTGTGTATAGTGTGTTTACTTATAAGTATTTACATTGATTGTTATTATTATTATTCAGAAGAAAGACCTATTCATATGGAACAAGCCTATAGGGGCCACTGACATGAAATTCAAGCTTCCAATGAATATGATGTTCATATGAAAGAAATGACCGAAGATAAAAAGAAATACAAAAACACGAGATTAGTCATTAGAAAAGAAGCAAAGGACAAGCTCATAAACGAATAAGTAAAAATTCAAAATAAATCATTAAAATGCAAGGTTGATTATTTTACGTTAGGAGTACATTGCATCTTCGCTTGAACTTTGAGCTTCTAAGTGCACAACATCCTCAGTGAGGCTGTTCCAAAATCCAACGGTTTGAGGAATAAAAGATTCTGGAAATGAAACGTTCGACAGCGGGGCACATTTACTGCATATTGGTGCCGCTGTTCTGGAAATCTGGTCGTTCTCGGCAGGAAAAGATGATCAGGGATCAACTGCGATAGCGAAAGTTCTCTGTTAAAATGCAACTTGAAAAATTGACAAACAAGTTAGCGCCTTCATAAAAGAAATTATGTATTATACACAACTTGCATTCAGATTGTCCTTGTTCCTGCTTTTGCATGTAAACTGGAAATTTATTCACGGTCCCTCTTGTGTAGGAATGAAGCATAACTTGTTTGGTGCCACGCAATCAGCGAATCCTGCACAGGATTATTATGTAACGTGTCATATGCCACTGGTGTGTAATTAGTTCTAGTGTATCTCAGATTTCTCTAAGACGGGGATTCTTGTTTGAATTTTAATTCCTTTCCCATATTATTTTATGAAGTGTATAAGAATGAGACATAGTAGTTCTTACTTTTGGAGAATCAGGTGGTGAGGTGTGTTGTATATCATAAGCATGGATTAGAAGGATGCATACTGTGCACACACACATACATTAGAGGTGAGATCAATTAAGGTTGGTAGTTCATGATGTCATACATCAAATCTGAAGAATAAAAAATCTGTAAGACAAAGTAACTGTATGGTAAGAAAGACATACACACATACATACACACACACACACGCATATATATATATATATATATTATATATATATAATATATATATATATATATATATATATATATATTTGTGTGCATGTCTTTCTTACCATACAGTTACTCTGTCTTCCAGATATTTTATTCCTCAGATTTGATGTATAACACATCATGAACTACCAACCTTACTTGATCTAACCTCTAGGGAACCGAAGACGAGAAATGGAAAGGGATAATGAGGAAATGACAATCGACTCGAAAAAGAGCCAATCAAGATTCATCTCATAAGTGGAATTAAAACTTAATTAGACCACAGGAGGAGTTTGAAAATTTGTGATTAAACTTTTACTGAAATCCAGGCCGAAGGCAGAGGCCGGGGGCCTCATCGGGGAAAACTGGCATTCTCCAGAGATCCTGGAAGTTGGGCCGAATTTGCATCCTAATGTCGCGCGTCGAATCTGCCCTCGTATAAAAGGGGGGTCCTACCCCACCCCTCCCAAAACGCCCTCGAACCCCATGCCAAAAGAGACTTCTCTGCGCATGCCCAGATCACACTGATGTTGTGGCATATTGAGAATATAGGGTACGTTGGAGCGACTTTTTTTAATGCGATGGTCCGTTCTCGTCAGTATTTGAGCATATTTTTTTCTCTCTTTTTGTGAGAAATGCGCCATTTTCTTCCCCTGTAGCAGTCACGTTGAACTTCACTTCAGTGAACTTATTCCCTTTCATTTCATTTACGAAATAATTTGCTTAAGTGCAGCGTCATAATCTAATTTACGTAAGTGTCTTTATGAGGCGAGCTCATAAAATAAAAAAACATTCTTTTAAATGCGCTCTTAACTAGCTTACTTTTGAAAGTGAATTATTGTAAAGTAATTTATTTTTTTGTTCCAGTTGTGACGAAAGGGTAATATCCTTTGTAATTAGATGATCTTAAGCTACGCGTTTGTTCTCCGCTTCGTTGCAATCTCATTCATTCGTTAATTTATGCGGGTTCGATTCTTGGGATGGTGAAATGTAACTCGATTAGCGACTTGCGCGAAGTTGATTACCTTGAAGGAACTTTATCTGAAGGATCTGGTGAACGAAATGATCAGTTATTAGAAAAATTATTTCCCTCTCTCTCTCTCTCTCTCTCTCTCTCTCTCTCTCTATCGGATTAAGAGGCTAGGTCGAAAAAAATGAAACTGCATGTCCCCTAGGGTAAGTCGTTCCGGTAAAGGGTGATTTTATCGTCACCATAAAAAATAAGTGGAGCTTTACCGACTTTAAAAAAAAGAAAAAAAATAAAGACAATAACGGGAACTGCTTCGAACTAAAGAACTAAATCATAAGCATTGCTAAGATGAAAAGTAGATTAAAATGAAATCTACACCAGTTAATATTTTCGCTCCTAATCTCATTTAAAGAATTGTTTTTGAACACATGCAGTGTGCATTTGTAGGTAGAATGGCGCGGGGAGAGAGAGAGAGAGAGAGAGAGAGAGAGAGAGAGAGAGAGAGACAGACAGACAGACAGACAGACAGACAGACAGAGTACTCGCTGCATACCAAATATAGAAAGGAAAAGTGCTGAATTTTGCTAGCGCTAACGACGCTGTAAATGTCATAGAAGAGAGATACTGGACTCGATTAAATTTCTTTTATTCTTTCATCGGGTTCTTTATTTGACGGTTTCTTCGTGTGTGTATGTTTTCTTTATATGAACATGAATAAATTCATGTTTGTACTTCCTATATTAAGAGTGGAATAGTATCATGTATATTAAATGTATTCTCTTTTCCTTCAGTAAAAAAATAAATGAAGGACAGGTTGTTTGTATTGCATCTATCTGCCACCTAAAGAAACTTTTGATGCAAAGGGAGTATATAGCAGATATTTCTTTATTGAGTGTGTGCACGGCACAAAGGGCGGATTTTGTGAACAACACTCACACACACGCACACACAAATTCACTATCAAAAGTACATACAGACACACTGCAATTGCATATATATATCTATATATATATATATATATATATATATATATATATATATATATATATATATATATATATATATATGAATAATTATCACATCGAACCGTGATCCATTTATATATCAATTCAAGCTACAAATGTCCTTTAATATCTAAATTCACTTTACCTCCCAAATGATATATTTCCATATATGTACCGAAGGGGAATTTTTTAGTTGATAACAATTTCGTCCCCCCATGGGATCGAACCACCGTCCAAGTGGACGGGGACGAAATCAGGACAGTCAGTGACGCTATCCAATCAGCTAACAGAACGCTTGAATTGATATATATATATATATATATATATATATATATATATATATATATATATATATATATATATATATATTATTTAAATTCACAAAGTAAGACGTTGTATTAGACTAACCTTCCACCAAAGTAAAAGAAATATTAGTGAAAGGAAACTAAAAATAAAAAAATAAATAAAATACACCTCAAGACAAAAAAAGGGGAGTGGCCGTTGAATGCGCGTTTACTGTGGGAACCAGATGTTTGATCGACAAGGACTCCATAATAGGTCATTCCTGGGTGTTGGGTGTGATTTTAAAATCTTGATTTTCAAACTATGCTCTAGCGTGAGCTCTTATATTGTAATGTTTCGGGTTCTTGAGTCGCATGCCTTCCCGGAAAATGACCCCTCTATGACAGTTGACGCTCATTACCTTTGAACACATTTTAGGAACACAAGTTATATTGAGAATGAATTTCTTGCGAAAATCAATCATACTTTGCGATGAGAGTTAAAACGTTTTATTCATTCAGAAACAGATTGACAATGGAACTGGCAGTAGATGACCGTGAAAATCAATATGCAGGAAAATATTTACTAATTATAAAGATATTTTCCAGGTTCTATAGAGGAGAATGTTTCTGTTTAAAGGCTAGAAGTCAGCTTTGTACAAATGCAATAAAAATGTTGAAGTTCAAAATATTTTTATACTTTAGTTATATCTAAGGCATATGTATCAAGAGTCGTAGAGGTTTAGCAGCTAAGTGCTTTTACGAGTTTTGAAATTCGGTGCTAAGAACAAAATATTTTTTTTCCTTTTTTTTTCACCGAGCCTCTCATCCTGAATAGATTGATACAAAAATGTGCAATCGACATTTATTCTTTTAAACCATCGTCCTTTAAGAAGCAAGTTTAAATTCACTCTTTAAGTAATTGGATTGATGAATGATGGCCTGCATTCATTTCATTTAGTGGTGAAGCCATGATATTTCTATACCTATGGCTGGGTTTTATAAGATACTTGACTAGACTTGTCTTTCATTTTTGTAGAGCCTTGCATGCTTTAGAGATTTGCTTCTACTTTCTTATATCACTTATGGTTGAAATAATGAACAACCAATTTTTTGCTTCTTCAGCGAGAGGTGCTGTATTGTGTTCATTATACAATGGCATTAAAATTACTTGCTTTTTCGGCTGCTTATCGTAATTCTTATTTAGACAATAATCTGACATCTACATTTTAATTTCAGTCCACGTTCTAACAGACACGTTTAAGGTATTTTCTTCAGCCTTTTGGTAGATATTTATGTAGGAGACTCCAGTCATTGATGTCTTTAGATATTACTAAAGATAAATATCTTCCTTTATTATACGTTCCAGGGCTGATTGGGTTGTGTCTATGACTTGCCTTTTGTATGAGGAAAAGCGATTATCTGTCGTGCGTAGGCGAAAGATTCCACCCTAGTGAGACTTGCAGTATGATTCCATACTGCAAGTTTATGATGAGACTTCCAGTATGATTCCATGTATACAATAAAATGCAGTTAACAAAAATTATGTTATGGTGTCACTGCCTTTATGGAAACACAGATGTTAGCCCGAAAAAAATCTCATTTCCTCCTGTCACTGGCCACTTAATAACCTTCCTATCTTCTCACGTATATTGCATTATTTTCGCGGAATAATGAAATTAGTTATTATTTAATTAACTAATACGATCGGCGCCGCCATCTCATTTAATTAGTTTTATTCCCTTTAATTAAATGAATCGCGACCCGGTACTTGGAAAAGCTACTTAATTTAGCAACGGGATTTGTGTCACGCCACTCTTCTTTGACTCATTTGCATAACGGCGCAATTGCAACTCATTTTCCAAACGGGCTGTAGGGTCCTCCAAAAATGAATCTAATAAAATATAAGCCCGACCACCACAGTACACCAGTGTCAGTCGCGGCTTATATGGACGCTAATGAAGCACTTTACTCGACTGCACTTCCATAAACTATTTTTGGCCGAAATGTACGCTAATAAACTTAGTCGCTTTGATGCGCACTGACGAGCTAATTCGTTTTAATGTGCCACACTGAACTAATTCGCTCGAACAGGCTTTCATGACTGATTCTGCTTAATTATGACTAAATAAGGCAATTGACGGGCTCTGCCTTGATGGGCGAACGCCGCTGAAATTAGCCTTTATGAACCTGTTTGCTTTAGAGTTTGCCTTTGTGAGCCCCGGCCTCAAATGCCAATCTCGGAGATAATTCGCCGGAATTTATTTACAAAAGGGACTTCCGTTTTAGAAAGAACATCCTCTTATGAACATACATCACACCGAAAACTGAAGGTAATGGCTGTGTGCTGGCGCTACAGATTTATCTCTTATTAATGTACGTCAAGAATGAAGGGCGCGCACATTTACGTAAACAGACACAAGTACAGTAAATTCCTCGTGTCTCTTTTACTCCTGGCCTGTTGCCATCGTGGAACGTTGCACGTCCCAACGATTTGCTATGAACAGATACACACGCGCATATACAGGCATATATAATATACGTATAGATATACTTATATATATTCATATATATATATTTTGGTGTTTTTATGGGCTCCTTTTATTATTTTAATTTTATTTTAAATTTTTAATATTTATAATTATATTATTATATATTAATTATTTAATATATATTATATATATACTATAATATCTAATATATTATATATAATATATATTAATAAACTATATTAATAATATATATATTATATTTTATTATATGCAATCACATAGAGAGGGAGGGAGATTTTGTTTTTAATGGTATAAAAAGGTTTAAAATTTATGTTATATAGGAATGAAACACATTTACAATATTTTATGTAAATGATTCATTTACTTATAATAATCATTAGGGAACATATGCTTGCCTGAATTTTCTGTTTGATCTTGAAAAAAAGTTGCTTATTTGTTATTATGACATTTAATTTTTTTTTCATTCTGTTAAATGGCAAAGAATTTTTTTTTTTTCTTTTCTTATAAGTTTTACTCAGTCTTGATTTTCCCTGATAGAGCGTTTTCGTAAGTGGGAATATTCCCTTGGCTTAACTAAATTATCAAGAACTTTCCAGTAATGCAGGATGTTATTGCAAGCACTAATACAGTGGTGTAATTTGATTTCCATAATTAGCACGTGTTAATCAAAAAGTTGATACTTTGGTAATGAGCCCACCATCCAATTAGGCAGTTTATGATATTTAATCATCGCTGATTGATTAGCAATACTATTATTTTCCTCTCTTTTGACTCCCTTTGATCATATTTTGCACAAAATTGTTTTTCAATTACTTGACCGCATCACTCACTGGCATAAAGGAAAACCTTTAAAAACTTGAATATTTCTGACATGATAACATTTTGATTACTTTCTCTCTCTCTCTCTCTCTCTCTCTCTCTCTCTCTCTCTCTCTCTCTCTCTCTCTCTCTCTCCTAGAAGTTCTAAGTTCTAGTCTTCATTGAAATCACTGTAGTTGCATTTGCTTTGACCCTTCCAGTTCAGAATATTGTTTTCATACATTTGATACTTCATTGTTTTGTCTTCATGAAGAGACTGATTGGAATATTTCTCATCCAATCAATGAATCTACCCTGGTCTCGTTAAGATATTCCTTCAGTTTGCCTCGGCGATTGACCAATGTTTTTCTTTTTTTCTCTGTAAAAGAAATCTATTGAGATTGCGCTTCTTCTATCCGTCCGTACTTTCCCGTCCGCCCTCAGATCTTAAAAACTACTGAGGCTAGAGGGTTGCAAATAGGTATGTTGATTTTCCACCATCCAATCATCAAACATGCCAAACTGCAGATCTATAGCCTCAGTAGCTTTTATTTTATCTAAGGTTAAAATTAGCCATAATCGTGTGTCTGGCACCAATATAGGTGGAAGAAACGCAGGCCACCACCGGAGCGTGGCTAAAAGGTTCTTGGGCCACGGTTGAGAGCTTCATGGGCCGTGACTGAGAGTTTCATACAGCATTATACGCTGTACAGAAAACTCGATTGTTTAGTTATATTTCACCCTATGTCCATAACTGCTTTGTTCCTTTTATCATCTAAGTCACTCCTGGCATCAGTAATCGTTAGTGAATTTATGTTTAGAAAAGCTTCGGTATTCTCTTCCTTACTCGCAATTTACTGATTTTCTAATCCATCTTTTTGGATATATATATATATATATATAATATATATATATAAATATATTTATTAGGATATATATTAATATATATATATATACATATATACATATATCTCTCATATATATATATATATTATATTATATATAGATAATCTAGATTATGAGACCGAGAGAGAGTGAATACAAAATGCTTCATAACAATCATGAATATATGTATTAATATACATATACATTTTATGTATATGTGTATATATGTATATATATATATATATATATATATATATATATATATATATATATATATATATATATATAATATATATATATATGCACAGTAATATGTGTAGTGTTATAAAGTATCTCTCTCTCTCTCTCTCTCTCTCTCTCTCTCTCTCTCTCTCTTTTATTTGCAGGGATGGTATCAGGAAAGGATTTATTGATGACGAGAGGGATTCGCTGTCCGTGAAATAGCAATTCATTGACCCACATATATTTTTATCTTTGATTCCGCCGGTCATTTCGCCCGTTTTTTTTATTACTAATATTTTTCCTTGCAAGTTTTCAGCTCTATGTTCACTGAAATGCAAATATCGCCACCCAATATTTTGTCCTGACATTCCAATATTATAATGCCTTACATATATATATATATATAGGATATATATATGATATATATATATATATATATATATATTATATATATAGTATATAGATATCTATATATATATATACATATATACCTATATATACATATATATAATATATATGATATATATATATATATATGATATATATATATATATATATATATATATGCATATATATATATACTATATACTATATATACATATATATATATATATATATATATATATATATATATATATATATATATATATAAATATATATATATATATATGATATATATATATATATATATATATAGTATATGATATATATATATATGATATATATATATATATATATATATATATATAGTATATATATATATATATATATATATATATATATTAGATATATATATATATATATATATATATATATATATATATATATATATATATATATATATATATATATATATATATATATATGTATGTATGCACACACATATATATATATATATGTAGACAGAATTGGATGTCAGCACACGTAATATAGTTTATCAATATAATTATTATGTTATTCTACCAGTACCACGATTATTGTTATTCATTCACAACTGTTATTATTATTATTATTATTATTATATGAGTTGTTTTTAGTACTTTGATACCTGTTGATACAAAAGTGAAATTTTAACGAGGGGAGGGGGAGAGTCGACGAAAAGTGAAAGCAAAAGAAGGCTGCTGTGCTTGCAAGAGGGGAGAGCGGAAAGACCCAAAAGCAACTTGCTATGCATTATGCAAAAGCAATTCTGATTTTTCTGTTTCTATTTTGGGCTTTTTATTTTATTTATTTACTTATTTATTTTATTATATATATACTTTTTCTTTTTTCTTTTTTTGCAAGAAGACTCAGGAGGCCAAGTTTGCGGTCTTTGTTCAGCAAGTCTTGGTGCCTCCTTTTTCCTCGAATCACGAGCTTGAATAATTCCAGGAGCATGTTTATGAAAGACCTTATGAACGCTGCCATTCATGGCAAGTTCTGTGCTTGCGTTTTGTTTCTTCTCTTGTTTGTTGCATGTAGGTCACAGCGGGGCTGCATTTTTCATGCCGGGATCAAGGGATTACGAGAGATCCTCCCTTCCCGTACGGGAGAGATCGAATCCTTTTGCAGGAGATTATTTCGAATTACAGGCCAGATAAAAGAATGAGGAGAACGTGAATGCATCCGCTGGTAAATATAATGGAACAGAATGCCGACATCACTTTTATGCGTTTAGATATTTATTTCTATATTCGTAATTTGCTTATGGAAACATTTACACATTTAAAAAAATGGGAGCTGCGGGAGCTACTGTATTTTGTAAGAAAACATTCAATATTTATTAATGACGTTATGTTATCCTTGGTAAATAACAGTAGGTCATGTGATTTTATTCAGTGAATTTCTTGCGTATTTAATTATTCATAAATAAGAAATGTATAAATCTATATAAAGAGTAAATTATCTCTCTCTCTCTCTCTCTCTCTCTCTCTCTCTCTCTCTCTCTCCCTAAAGTTGAAAGTTTATCTCGTGAAAAGTGAAGTGTTCAACGAGAGCAATTCTAAAAGCATTGAACGATAAATTGAACCAAAATCAGATATGTCAATGTTCCTCCGGTAAACTTTGTAGAAAAGTTCCAAGACCAAACAACAGAAACAAAGAACAAATGTTACTTTGATGAAACTAATCTTTACCAGAACCATCCATAGCTGTAATTTGCCAAACAAAAATTAAAAGTTCGCCGATAACCTGAAGAATGTAGGTTTGCCCACAGAATGACAGCAGGTGAGGCGTACGGTTTAGTGAGGGTTTTCGTTTGTGTCCAGCAATTCTGTGGAATAAGCTAAAGTATTATAGGCACTTTATTCAATTATTTAAAGTACTTTGATTTATTTTTCCCAGGTGTAACTTCTCAGGCATGAGTTTGAAGAAGACTTGTTTTTTATATTGGCCAGATTTTGCTGGTGATGGCCATTGAATGCTGAGAACATATAAATGAAAATAAGAGGATGTTGGAATACTCGAAGTGCAAGCTGTGTTATTGCTCTAAGGGATATTTGTCTAAAATAAATCCTCCATGGAAGATAGCTGAGGAAGGGCACCAAGTGTGATAACAAATATACTTACAATAAAGAAGCGGAAAAGCTACTCAATCGAGAAATATCCACTATGATGAAACTAATCATCCAGGAAAGCCATATTAATCAGTATTATAGGCTGATCATTTTACTTATATATCGTTTTTTTCTGATCGTATTTGGATAAACTGATGGACCACATCCGATATGATGCATGATTCCTTTTCTCTCTCTCTCTCTCTCTCTCTCTCTCTCTCTCTCTCTCTCTCTCTCTCTCTCTCTCTCCTTAGAGCAGTCGACAATTCACCAGATACACCTTTCCACTTTAGAACAAAAGACGCACATTGGGCATTGATGCAACCGGCCTCAATTGCACCGGTATTAATTCACTTACACCGAGAAGTAGCATAATTCATTTTTCCATGAATGCTGGAACTGATAAATGACTGCTGAACCAAGAACTCGAGTAAATGTCCGACACAGAGCCTGGTGGGTGTTGTTGCAAGGCTGCAGGGAATGAGACGAGACAGTCACTTTTAGTTCTACATCACTTTGACCGAAATTTCACCCTTGGAAAGTGAGAAAGAGATGTTTGACTGTTTGAGACCCAAAAGCGAGAGAGAGAGAGAGAGAGAGAGAGAGAGAGAGAGAGAGAGAGAGAGAGAGAGAGAGAGAGAGAGAGAGAGAGAGAGAGAGAGAGAGAGTATTTTAAATTTTCATAGTACCGATAAACGTATCATAGCGCAGCAAATCAAATATCTGTGTAGACAGAATCCAGTTCACCATTTTTGAATAGGTAACGATAACAGCGCAGCATTATTAATATACTTTTATAAACGTCATGGGAACATAACAGTAACATTAACAACTAACACACTCTCCTGTTTGTGCCAATCTTTCCAAAAAACATTTTCAAATAAAGGTTTGAACACCTAAACGCTTAAAAGTGATGTCGGCATTCTGTTCCATTATATTTACCAGCGGATGCATTCACGTATTCCTCATTCTTTTATCTGGCCTGTAATTCGAAATAATCTCCTGCAAAAGGATTCAATCTCTCCCGTACGGAAAGGGAGGATCTCTCGTAATCCCTTGATCCCGGCATGAAAAATGCAGCCCCGCTGTGACCTACATGCAACAAA
>NC_087202.1:37858074-37863074 GCF_015104395.2 Macrobrachium nipponense | reverse complement strand
TCTGAGGATATCCTGCTTCCGAGCGGTTCTGAGGAGGTTCTGAGTGTTTCTGAGATCGAGCTGCTGTGGCCCCGTTCTTTTAAAATCTCGCCTGGGTAGGTTCCGCCCTAATCCGAGGTTCCCTGTGGGGGTCAAATTCAGAACAGCCAATGGGAGCAAAGAGGGTTTTTCGAGAGAATGGAGGCTTTCAGTTCACAGGGACAACTTGCATATAGGCAAGGATGAATGAGTCTTGTTATAAAGAGGTGTTAACTTTCCTTGGTTCTGGCTTAAAATCCTGATTATTATATTATTATTATCATTATTATTATTATTATTATTATTATTATTATTATTATTATTATTATTATTATTATTATTATTATATGTTTCAGGCTTTTTCATGTTTATTTGATCTTATTTCTTGTTTTATGTTTCATGGAAATGTGCATTCCTCCCCTCCAGTATAAAAATTTTTTTTATTGCAGATAATATTGTATTCTGAAGGAAATATCTAAAAACATGAAGAAATATCTTTAATATTACCAAAAGCTGACGCCTTGTCGACTTCAACAATCAACAAGAACACTCTTTGGAAACTGGTTGAATTATAATAATAATAATAATAATAATAATAATAATAATAATAATAATAATAATAATAATAATAATAATAATAATAATAATATCTGAGATTATATCTTTCGCTCTGGAGCCCCTGTTGTTATCCTATCAGTGATGAGCATAAAAGTAATGATGGAAAAATTCTTGGTCACAAAAATATCGGTTATATATTAAACCACCGTGAAGTCGGGTTTATGTAATATTAAGTTGAAGGCTTTTCCCCTCAGTTTATTTTATTTCTTGTTTCATGTTTGATGGAAATTTGTTTTTCAACTTTCCAGTATCAAATTTTTGTGTTTTTGCAGTTAATGTTATTATTAAGAAGGAAACATTTCAAGTCCATAAAGAAATCTCTGGAATATTACCGAAGGTTGACGCCGTATCGACCTCGTCAATTAACTACAACTCCACTCTTTGAGTTATTAGCGAATATCTGATTATAACATCCGAAATTTCATTAAGAGAATCGCCGCGCCCTTTGCTTCGAAGCTGCGGATGTGACCGAGAGATCGGTTTGAAAACGGAAAGAGGGAAAGAATGAAAACTTATATTTCTTGCTCTGCTTTAAGGAAAAAGACTTTAAATTCCAAACTATCGCGCCTGGCTTTTTTTCCTTCCTTTTTTCCCCCGCTTTTAGGAAAGGCGCCGAGAATTCAGAGCAGGAGGAAGAAAAATGGACTGAAATTGGGTGAACGCGAAAACAAGAGAGTATCAGAAGTCAATGTAAACAAAGGTGGAGCGGGAGAGGTTTGGGTGGAGTGTAGACAGTACCGGTAGTAAATAGTGGCAGGAGTGGTGGTGGTCGGCGCACAGAATAAACAACAGTCAAAAGTGCCCGAATGCTGCCATTGTTCCCTTTACGCCCAGCTGCTAAGATGGGGGAGCTGAATGACGCCATTACACATTTTCTTACTTAATTGAGTGATAGAACTCGCGGTGCGGAATTTCAATTCACTACTTGGACGTGGAAACGCACCTGAGTGTCTCGTTCGCCCCTCCCATTGGCCGAGAGCTCTCCGGCAAGGACTATGATTGGCTCCGTTCTTGCGAGCATTACTTCGCCCTATGAGTTCCTGAATAACGGGGAGGGTGGGGGGATGGACAGAGGAGGCTGAGGCTCTTTAGGATGATTAGGATGCTCTATGTTTCGCGCGGCAGACAGAAGTTTGAAGCTAGATTACCTCCTCCGTTGCTCTTCCGTCTTTTTTAGTCGAGTTAGCGAAACGGTGCCATTGCGAAGAGGAAATTGTATTATGGGGGCCGCTGAATTGCTGCGTTTTGAACGAGGCCTAAACGTTATCCAACTGCTGCAGAACAATTACCATATTAACACATGATGCCATAACTCTCCCAGTATTCTAGATTTTCAAGTCAAACTTCCCCAGCCTGACAGCCTACGTGCAGAGCACGCAACGAGAGAGGAAGAAAGAAATAGAAAGGCATTCCAGGCAAAGTTATAATAAGGATACCGAGTCGAACACACCTTCGCCTTGTAGGAATGGTCTGTGTTAGTGAGTAAAATCCGATACAATCAAGGATTACTATAAAACCACGGGTGCTGTCTCCATAAAGTGAGCGGCGAGGGTTCCAGATACATTTATTCAGTGTTATTTTACAGAATCTAAAATCAGCACAGTCTGGCTCAACTTTGCAGGCGTTGTAGGATTGAGGTAACCGTGAGAAAAGTGTATCGGTATTCTCATTTTACTCTTTCCCGGGAATGTTTATTTTGATGATTGCTGAGGAATAAATAAGAAACATAAGTTGCTGATGTTTCAAAAAAATAATTTCGAAAATGATTATGTGAGTGCTTCGACAATTTCAGCACGAATCAGCCTCTCTCTCTCTCTCTCTCTCTCTCTCTCTCTCTCTCTCTCTCTCTCTCTCTCTCTCTCTCTTTCTCTCTCTATCTCTTTCTCTCTCTCTCTCTCATGTAGCAATATCATTAGGATGAGACATAAACGTCTAGCCTTGAGGATGCCAGACAACGTAAGACGCTCCATGCAAACTAATCTAACGACTCTTCCAAGACAAGATTTAAAGAAGGGACTGACTATTCGTCGCTGTTGCAGACTCCATCTGCGAGCCAGAGTTGCAGCCAACTAGCATCGCTACTCCCTTAATAGGATACATAACTCTCTAATTATATACATAACTGTTAGCCTAAGTCCATCAACATCTATTCCTGGAATTGTTGCCATACCTGTTTCCAAGGCGAGGGGAGCGGAACGAGAAAGGGGAGGAGGGAGCTGGAATGGTTTGTTTACATGTACTCGGCTGTATTAACGGTCTGATTGTCATAGGCGTCTTACAGATACATTCCTAACAAGTTGTTGGAGATTGCGCCCAGCCTGTTAATTACGCTGTGCTGTTTTATTTGTTCAGTTTTCAAGAATATTTTGATAAGTTCTTTTATCACTTTACAGACGGTGCAAGTCACATCTGTTTTCGTTTATTCTATACACACATACACCCACACACACACACACACACACACACACACACACATATATATATATATATATATATATATATATATATATATATATATATATATACTCCACGTAGGAAAGAGAGACAACAGAGTTCTGCTAGGCCTTTGCTCAGCAGAGTCCACTAAGTATAGGGCAGGAGGTGAAAAAGCCTGTCAACACTCCATTGTTTCTCTTGCCTTCGTGGAATTTGTCTTTATTCATATATTCATCACGTACCATATTCTAGTGATTCACTTATGCATACATACATACATAAACATACACACACTATATATATATGTGTATATGTGATATATATATATATATATATATATATATATATATATATATATATGTGTGTGTGTGTGTTTGCATGTAATAATGACTATTATATACACATATGTACGTTTGTGCATATGCACTTGCTGGAAACAAATGAGAAGTTTAAGCACCATAAATTTGAATTATCTATACGAATTTGAAGATTGTTATAAGATAGAATAAAATTCACTAATTAATTGTGTTCTGTTCATTAAATATAACTAGCATAATACAGGTAAAATATTTTTCCTTTTAGGAGGAAAGCAGCAAATGATGAATTACAGATCAGGATATTAAAATCATTCACTAATCCTAGAGTCATGAAACAGCAACAGGAAGGAAATGTTTTGTAGTTTGTTAAGGAAATATAAAGGCGTTATTTAGTATACTAGTAAAATAATAACATAACGAGCCGATTAAGTGAGACAAGCAAGAATAGAGAGAGAGAGAGAGAGAGAGAGATTCTTGAAATCATTGAAACAATAGACACACCGGATGGGCGTATTTTAAGGGAAACTGTTGGCCTCCCATCATTTTAGTATGTTCCGCTCCCGCTCTCTCCTCTCTCTCTCTCTCTCTCTCTCTCTCTCTCTCTCTCACTTTATTATGCACAGGTATACTCATGCACGCACGCACACATGTTTGTATTTATAGACACAGACACAGACACACACACACACACACACACACACACATATATATATATATATATATATATATATATATTATATATATATATATACGTATATATATATATATAATATATATATATATAAACATGGTCTTGAAATATTTAGGTTTTTAGAGAGTAACTCGTTGCTGGAATATAACAGCCAATAAGGTTCGCTACAATTAAGCATAATTATCCGTAAGTCCCTTTGAAGAAGGTCGAGGATAGACATTAAGACACAAGTTCATTAACAATTATCGCTAAGGAAGACGCGACCATCCAAAACCGACCTCTTATGTTCACATAAGTTGCCAGTTTTGGACATGATATATATATATATATATATATATATATATATATATATATATATATATATATATATATATATATATATATATGTATGTATATATATGTATATATATATATATATATATATATATATATATATATATATATATATATAATACACATTATGTTTTCGTATATGTTAACCAAAGGGGAAGTTTCTAGTTGACAATAATTTGGCTAGCATATATGAAAATATATCAATTTCGCGGCAGAGTTAATTAGATATTAAAGGACATTTGGAGCTTAATGCATATACACACACATATATGTTTGATATATATATATATATATATATATATATATATATATATATATATATTTCCTCTGTGTACATAAATCCCGTAGGGAATTAAGGCCGTCAGTGCACCTCATGTGGTGCAATGTAGGTATTACATAAGGTTTTTTGCAGCGTCCCTTCAGCCTCGTAGCTGCGACCCTTTTCATTCCATTTACTGTACTTCTGCTCATGGTCGATTTTTTCCATTTTCCTCTCCATTCTTTCCCGACTGTTTAGTCACAGTGCAACTGCGAGGTTTTCCTCAGGTTACACCTTTCAAACCTGTTTATGCTGTCAGTTTCCACTT
>NC_087202.1:37850574-37853074 GCF_015104395.2 Macrobrachium nipponense | reverse complement strand
TTCACGCATAAAAATTCTTGTCCAACTCGCTCTCTGGTACTCACTACTGCTGAGGCGGAAGGGCGATTAGTTCCCAAAGAGAATTTGATCAGAGGAGAAAATCCCGAGTAACCTTTCCCGAACTGGAAACCTTTTGAAAGTTTGATTGCAACCTTTTGACTTGGAGCTTACTCTTGCTGTCTCGTCAAAGAGGTTCTATTTTTTGTGTCTTGGAAAAAGGACTGTTATCTTTCTCTTTCTTTCTGAGGATAGACTTTTCTTATTCTTTTTTCTTTTTACTCCGATACAAGTTAGAAGTTAACGGCTCCTGTTGCTATTTGTTTATTTTACCATGGTGTGAGACTGAAGTTTTACGTTAGTGGATTTTAAGGCTCCAGATTTAAACATTTTTTTGTATCAGAAGTATTTTTTCTAGTGATTTTCTTGCTTATGACATTTACGGACGACGGCGGTATTAGCATTATTTGACTGAAATATCACTGTGACTAGCATTATTTTCTGATAATATCTGTTTGAAAATCTTGTATACTGAGAAGACAAAATTGCTCGCTAATCTTGAAAAACAAGGGAATCCAAGTTTATACTGCATTCTTTTTGCCGTTAACTTGCTCTTTCTCCGTAAGTTGCATTATGGAACTTTCTCATGCATTATTCTCAAAAGGGGAAACTATCGCACATTTTTCTAACATCCAAAGGCTTGAATTCAAGGTGAATGGTTCTCTCACCTAATTATGCGTCACGATTTCATTTTTCACCGTTTCAGTGGGGAAAGCCTCCATCTAGTTTTGAAAAGCACCAAAGAGTGAAGCTAAGACATTCTCTGTGTAGATATTTCGGCACCATTAATATTCCAGATCGTACGGTACTCTCGGAAGGTTAATGTGATGTCAACCTTTGCAGGCGGCATTTTTATAGCCACTTGTACTTTGTGGTTTTGCATACATTGGTCATTAGACTGTCTAGGCCGATGAGCTGTGTCTGAATGTCTGTTCGAAGACTTTCTGAGAAATTTCAGAAAGAGGGCAGGAGATGTTTGAGTTAAACAATGGGCTAAGCAAAGGGAAAAAAGAATAGCGAAAGGAGTAAGGAATGGATACCATTTGCATATGATTCAATGTTGACTAAAAAAAAAGTAAGATGAGTGAAAGAGATTGAAAAAGTGTGAAAGACCATAAAATTGGCATTACTGCTTCTGATTGCAAAACTTAGTTATAGCAAATAAATCCACTTAAACTTTTATTATGCGTATCTCGGGATTTTCGTTTTGACATGTTATGCAATCTTGATTCAACGTGATTAAATAAGAGAATTAATCTTCAGAAGGCACCATTCAACCGTGTCCGTACTGAATAATCGTGATGATACAAAAAGTGCTTGGTGTTTCAGTTTCCACAAATTCTTGTTATCCCAGAAGGAGCCAGGTTCTGGAAGTTACAGTGTTTGATTATCATCGTTTGAATCCGACTTTGAGCAGCGTGTTCGACAATTCTTTAGGGGTCGATGAAATGTCTACGATATCACGTGTGAGAGTTCCAGTGTTATTCTTGCTAGCGTTCAATACCGTCCAACCTTTTAATAAAAATAGCATGCTCACAGGAATTTTGATATTCCCATTAAAAACGTTTTGTATTGTATATCTTCCCGTGGCGTTGTTGCCTCATATTATTAAACTACAAAAATAATGAGATGCATTTTGTTTGCGTTATCCCTGATAGCTATATATATATATATATATATATATATATATATATATATATATATATATATATATATATATATATATATATATATATATATATATATATATATATATATATATATATATATATATATATATAAACCTACAAAAATAACGAGAAGCGCATTTTGTTTCCGTTATCCCTGATATGTATATATATATACGTGTATATATATATATATATATATATATATATATATATATATATATATATATATATATACATGTGTGTGTGTGTAAAGTAAGAGAGAGAGAGAGTGAGAGGTTTGTATAAAACGGGAAAGTTTTGTCGTTCATAAACTGCCTATACTGGTTACTGCGGTACATATAGGCTAAATAATTCCACAGTAAAACTAACAGCACATTGCACAATGCTTCCTAGATCTTAAGCGTAATGCGCTCTCCATGTACTAAGTCAATCTGCATTTTTTTCTTCTTTTTTTTTGCACCTTCTTGTCTTATTTCATTTCTGGTGATATCAACTTCATGTAATCAGGGCTATCCAAAATACTGTATCATCATCTAGTATTTGTCGTGAGTATGTCACATGACATATTTAAAGAAATGTTTTCACGGATGTTTTCGTTATTTGATTATTTTTGAAAAAAAAAAAGCTCGCTTTTAAATTCCATTTATTGTATTTTCACTTTTGCTGAACGGTCTGAACTTTTAGTTGTTTTGAATTTGTCGAGGTTTAGTTAGTCTGTTCCCAAATATAAATACATTTTTTCCCTCGTACCAAATGGGTGTGCGTTTTAAAGC
>NC_087202.1:37833074-37840574 GCF_015104395.2 Macrobrachium nipponense | reverse complement strand
ACAATATTTCTTCGTTATTTTGCCCATTTCTCACTGTTGTTGTTAGTTTTGACGTAAGAACCATTGGACAGACCATTTTCTTGAAAACAAAAAGCACCAAATATTCTGTAAACACTATTGGGACTTAACCGGGAGGATGAAAACGAAAAACCTGCCTCATCAACAGAAGAAATTTTATTATGCAAGAAGAATATTTCATAGGTTCGCAGTTCGTTGCGGTGGGAATGAAGCTCACTTTACCGAGTGGATTGTATCTTATGTCCAAATAATAAACACTGAATTGTGGCGAGGCTACATAGGACGTTTGATCTCTGTCATTGAGGTCAACAGCGATAGTAACAGAAATAGTACTGTTAAAAAAGGGTAATAACTGGAAAAGATGGGCTAGAGCTTTTTACGACAAATAGAAATAGGATTTATATCAGTAAAGGCAACATGTATAGACAAACCTAAAATATGAGCGGGACATCTTGTGAGAGGTATATCTTGTAATTCAGACAGTGATGGGTGATTTTTAGAAGGTTGTTTAGCATTTTACATTTGCCGACTTCGCCAAGATGAATGTGGAGTAACCTTAGCCCCTAAAATATTGTTGGGAAGTGGCTTAAGTGCAGATTTTCTCAGAGCAAATCGAAGTATTAGATATACAGAACGGTGGTGAAAACTGCCGTAGAAATATCGAGTCTGACTAAGCTATAAGATTTCCATTCATTCTATGCTCTTAATATCAGAATTCAGATGAAGGAGAAACTGTTGTATAGTCTTACTGCTTACTAGCCTCATTGTTCCCGGCAGTAAACGGGCATTGGCGTCTGCTAAGGTCAAGAAAAAGGTTGTAGGGCTACCAATCTCATCCCTAAGACTGGAAGAGATACCGGAAGGTTGTACTCTTCAGGTGCCACTCCATCCAAAGAAATTAAGGCACATGCAACACGCACTAGTGAATGCGAAGTGGTTGATGGATCATTCATCAGTCAAATTGTACGGTACCTGAGAGGCCCAAGTTATTTCATATTGTCAACCAAGGAAATAGAACACCATATCTCTGCAAGTCTTTTTAAGTTTGAATACAAAAACCTCGTTAAGCTATACTTTGGCTGAGAACGGGAACAATAAAACAAGGATTTTTGTTTTTATTTGAAGAAAGTGGCACTACAAAATTTTAGGCGACCTATTATCTAAACTACTCTATCCCATATTGTAAAAGGTTCTTTCTGCCTGCAGCAAGTCCTGAAGAAAATATAAGTGGCATGAAGCACACAGTAGTCAGTAATACTTCTACGAATATTGACTTTAAAATGAAAGTAACGTCAAAACAGTTCAACCGTTAAACGTACCATGTTATTTAAGAATGACATGACTATAATGTTTACTGTAAAACGTAACGCTGATTTGCACGTCAGTATGTATACAACGTACATGTCTGATGTAGGTAGATGATGTCAAAGAGAGCAAATAAGAATAGCCGTAAAGTACACCTAGCCATGAAGAGATGAGTAATATACCCTTGCTATTAGAAACTTCATTTGTTACATGATATGTTACACAACAGCAGAAAAACGGGGAAAAATATAATGACCTGGAAAGTTTGGATGCATGTATTTTTAGAATGTTTAGAAATTGAAACTGAACACATTGCATTTTAAGATGATGTAATGGATACCTGGAATAACATGAGATCTCTAAATTATTGTTCCTTCCTGTTCCAGCATTCCAGCTTACATGTAACATCTGTTGCAAATGGAGAGAAGAACGATAATATTCTGAATGATTTTGGAAAGTAGGATGGAAATGGACCCCTCTAATTAATATATATATTGTTACATATTTACCTTGGGATGGCTAGAAGAAATGAATATTGAATTTGGCCTGGGGAGCCACTTTTCCAGAACCAAATGTGTAAATAATGCAACTTACCTTAGAAAATGGAAGGTCGCCATAAAAGCCTGTAGTTACATCGAATTACTTTCTTTCACACGGTGCAAGTAGGGGAAATAAATCCTGACTGGTTTGTAACCCAGCAACAAAATGCTACAATAAATTTAGACAAAATTCGCAGTTAACTGGCTCTCAGAAAGATTGGAAATTTTTACACCGTATCAGCGCAAACAGAAGCCCTTGCGTAGTGAATAGGTAGTTTTACTCTGTAGCAAGTTGAATTAATTGCCTTTCTAGGTTGGTGGCAGAAGCACAAGGGGACGAGATAACACGTCTCTGGAAATAGATTATTCCAGGAAGATAAGGGGTCATGCATAAAGGATTCTCTCACTTGCAGTAATCTACCACAATGGAGGGATGATTAACTCTGTCACTGAATGCATTTAAATTTAGCATTAAAATATAAATATTCTTTAAAATTAAATTGAATAAATGTTTAGTCATCAGCGACCTTCGAGTTCAAGTGAATGTCATGAATTAGTAGTAAATTTCACGGGACATTTGATAAATTCTTTTGCTCAAATGGTTCGAAAGAAATGTTCGGAGTCAGACGGACTGGTGGAACGTATGACAGTTGTACTTGGCGAACTTCATTGGGCAAATACTCTCACAAATAACTATTTGGAATCTTGTGTCTTCTTACTAGTTTATGATAGATTTAGAACTTTATATTATTTGTTTTTTTTCCTTAGTATTGAGTTGTTCATTTATACTTCGGTTATTTAGTTTCTTCGCTTTTCTATCTTGTTCGTTTTTGCTCGACAGTAATTGCTTAAGAGCGTTAGTCTATTAAAAATGAAAACACTAATTATAAAGAGCACACTTCAGTAGAGTGTAGAAGCGTTTTAGAATAAAGAAAAGTAAAAGAAATAAAAACTGTCCCCCTTCATTCTCTAGGCAAGTTAAAAGTCATGCTCATGTTGAGATTGGCTAACTGCCTGTTACTTAACAATATGCCTTAATATACAAACCTTTTGGATTTCTATTCTTATTCTTGCCCTCCTGTTTGTCCTCTTCGCCTGGTATTTGTCTTCGTTGTCTATTTCCTCTCGTCTTTTACTTTTAACAAGACGATCGCCCGTGAAAAATGTGTCGTCTTAGCCGAGGAATAAATTGCAGACTTCAATCAAAATAAGTGAAAGCGTTACGAAACATATTTTGCCCTCTTGAAAAGAGAGAGAGAGAGAGAGAGAGAGAGAGAGAGAGAGAGAGCGCATTTCTTTTAAGCGGATTTGAGATTTTGCGAATTGCGCTTGTACTGAAGCCAACGACGAAAGATTTAGCGTCCGATCCTCGGGAGGGAAATGTTTCTTTTTCCGTTCGTTTTCTTCATCCTCTGCCAAATTTTCCCTTCCATCCTAACTTGGCTCTTTTATCCTTCAGATTCTTCTCGCCTCCCTGTTTCCCTGTCAAGGCGTCTTCTTCTTCTTCTTCTTCTTCTTCTTCTTCTTCTATTGGGGGTTTAAGAGGATTTTGGCAGGCAGTGTTATTAAAGTCCTGAGGTTGCCGGCGTATCTAATAACCTCTCAAGATGCGATATTTTTGTTTCGGCTTTTATTCTTGCAACTGTGTGGGGGCTCAGGCTCAAGCGCTTGGCTCGAGTGTTTAGATTTTTTTGTTCACACCCCCCAACCGCCGCCCCCCCCCCCCCTCTCTCTCTTCTCTCTCTCTCTCTCTCTCTCTCTCTCTCTCTCTTTCTGTATACTGCATCACTTTGATCTCTCGCGAGTTTTTGTATTAATATCGGAAAGGGTCAACTTGACCATGATCCAGGAGTATTTTCGTTCTCTCTATTTATCTCTGGAAGAGAATTTGTATTCGTATCAGAAGTCATGTATGTACTGATTAAGTGGATTCACTACAGCTTTTATGTTTATTCTCATAGAACTTCCGAGGCAGTTTGAATTCATTTGTTTTATGTTTAAATCTACTAAGCCAAATTCACTGTGAGAGTGTACAACACCGAAGGCATATTGCTAATCTAGGAAATCTATAGAAAATAATCATATACCTTTTTGTATTTCCATTATGATGATTGTATAATTGAAATAGATATTTACGTGTTTATTTATGTATTTCTTAATGCTTGTACTTTGGTATAAAACTCATATTCTAAAATGCTAGTGTTCATTTGCTATCTGTCTTTCCTTCTATACCCACTTCTATGAGGCCATTGAAGGTCGTTCTCTTTTACGCTTTTAATAACTCCTCTTGCTACATAGCATCATAACTCCCTTTTTATTTTTAGGGGTATTTGAGAAAGCGGGATTTCTTTTTCAAGTACATGTCTTATCAATTTGTCATAAAAGTCACATGTATTATATATTTGTATGTATGCATATATATATATATATATATATATATATATATATATATATATATATATATATATATATATCACTGTTCCACTTTATTGATTCAGTTATATATATATATATATATATATATATATATATATATACATATATATATATATATATATATATATATATATATATATATATATATATATATATATATATATATATATATATATATATATATATCACGTTCCAAACTTTATTGACTCAGTATATATATATATATATATATATATATATATATAATTAAAATAAAAGAAGCCCATAAAAACACCAAAATATAGAGAGAAAAGTACTATATTTCAGAGACTGCTGTCTCTCTCTTAAGGCATATACCTGAAGAGAGAGACAGCAGTCTCTGAAATATAGTACTTTTCTTCTCTATATTTTGTGTTTTTTATGGGCTCCTTTTATTAGATGGAATTCTGTTGTAACAGAACATTTTTACCAGTCAATATATATATATATATATATATATATATATATATATATATATATAATATAATATATATATATATATTGTATATTATGTGTCATGCGTGTTGTAAGTTTATATAATCCTATGGGTGTCATATGTTCCCCCTTTAAGATGTTTTGTGTGAGGATTCATTAAGAATTTAGGTTTTGATAATGTTCTGAATAGTGTGCTAGACTTTTTATTACTCCATAAATATTGCGAGTGTCATTGATTTGGTTGATGCATTTTCCTTGGTATCGACAAGGTCCTGGGTACTCTCTCTCTCTCTCTCTCTCCTCTCTCTCTCTCTCTCTCTCTTCATCTTTCTTTCTTAAACTATCTCTCCGTAGGCAAAATAATACTGCTCTCGTCTCTCTCTCTTCTCTCCTTTATTCTTTCTTTTCCTTAGCTTAACCCACCCTCTTATTGCCAACTAATACCCAAACCTCACCCTCTCTCTCTCGCTCTCACTATCTTGAATAACAATCTCTCTCTCTCTCTCTCTCTTCTTTCCTTTATCTTTCTTGTCTCAACTAACCACTCCTTATTGTCAACTAATACCTGCCTCCAACCCTCTCTCTCTCTCTCTCTCTCTTCTCTCTCTCTCTCCTCTCTCTCTCTCTCTCTCTCTCTCTCCTTTATCTTTCTTCTCTCAACTATCTATTCCTAATTGGCAATTAATACAATCTCTCTCCTCTCTCTCTCTCTCTCTCTCTCTCTCTCTCCTCAGGGATCCCAGTAGTGTTTCACTCTGTATCAACAACAGCTAAAAATATTAGCCTGTGCTTCGCCAGCCGCCTCCCACCTGGCACCGTGTTGAGGGCTTGATGGACGCAGATGCTTTGTATGTGAGGTGCGGTTTTATTAAATGTTTTGGTCGTGTTTCGTGTTTTGATGCATTTTAAAGAGATGAGGCCGTATAATTTTTCTTTCCGCAGGAGTTTCCACTTTAAACGGTTGTGATACTTATCAGCATACAATTATTCGATTACGGTAATTAATGCCCATCATGTTATTTCGTGAGTGAAGTTTCATTTATTGCATATACAACCTATTAGACTAAGTTGAAAAATATAAGTAAGTTACCTGCATTGAATAAAGTTTGTTTGTCATTTATATTCTGCTCATTGTAGATCGTAAACAAAAAGCTTCAATAACAATAAGCTTTTCGTGTCAATAAAAAAGTCCGATGAACTTTTTAGAATAGTTGCTGCCACACTCGTGCTAGAACTATTGAATTGTAGAGGAGCCAATGAGCGTATTTTCAACAACCATTTAATCGTACCTTGCCTGTCATTCGTGTTTCCTAATCGATAACAAGAACCTTCCTTTGCAGTACCACCTCCGCATATTCTCTGCATCATTTTCTAGATTTTCTTTGCACCTCATTTCATCCAAGAATCGTTACCATTGTTTCCAGGTGAACAAACCATTGCACCATATTCTGATCAGTACTTCAGTTACGCAATTCTGTTCGTTGCCGTTGTGTACTTACATATTTCTACCGCTACTAGTTCTCACAGAACAGCTTCAACCTTATCTTTTGCTCTTCGTCAGCATCCATGTTATTATATAGTGTATATATATATATATATATATATATATATATATATATATATATATATATATATATATATATATACTATACATACATACATATATATATATATATATATATATATATATATATATATATATTATATATATATATATATATAGTATATGTGTGTGTGTGTGTGTGTGTATATACATAGTATATATATATATATATATATATATATATATATATATATATATATATATAGTGTGTGTGTGTGTGTGTGTGTGTGTGTATATACATATATATATTATATTTATATATATATATATATATAATATATAGATATATATATGTGTTGGGGTGTGTGTGTGTTGTGTGTGTTGTGTGTGGGTATATACCACTTATTATATATATATATATATATATATATATATATATATATATATATATATATATATAGATATATGTGTGTGTGTGTGTGTGTGTGTGTGTGTGTGTATAATTCTTACAAGTTTAAAGACTGCGTTAACTACACTTCTTTCCTTGAAACATCGACATTGAACATACAATGAAGAGAACAACTGTTCTGCCCTCAAAATGTAGTACAATATCAGTTATTTTGTTGAAAATTGTTCAATTCCTGCGACCTTCTGGTCACAGTAAGTCATATTTCGTTATCTGAGTCACAGAATTTTAGACTACTGTAGATAAAACGAACTTGAAAGGTGAGCGTAATGTCCTTTCTACAGGGGAAATGTTTCCTCGTTGTCAGTGGTCTTACCAAATGGAAAAGATTTCGTTCTGGGAGACTTTCTTGAGTCTAGCAAAATCCATGGCTGTGGTCAGGTAAAAGGCCAACCTCTCAGAAGATTTCGTCCCCCAGTGCCACGCTTGGAATCGATTTTAAAGTGATTGCTGCAAGGAGAGAGAGAGAGAGAGAGAGAGAGAGAGAGAGAGAGAGAGAGAGAGAGAGAGAGAGAGAGAGAGGTGATCTCATGAAAAAAAAAATGGTTAGAAGCCTACTTTTGCACAAATATGTAGAAAACACGCTTTAAACTTCGCTCAAGACCAAGGGAAAAAGTCTTCAGCGTTTTAATTCAGTTCAGTGTTTATTAATTGTATATAAAGTATAATTCATAATAGTTTCAAGATGTTCATTTCCCAGAAACAATAGGCTACTGACTTCTCCCTTTATGACTGATACG
>NC_087202.1:37825574-37828074 GCF_015104395.2 Macrobrachium nipponense | reverse complement strand
GAAGAATTAGATGCTGAAGTAGCTCCAGGACTCATGCAGAAGAGAGTGGTCCTGGAAACAGCGCACATAGTAAGAAAAGTGATGGATTCCTAAGGAGACAGGATGCAACCAGGAACCACACACTATAAAACCACCTAGTCGAATAGCATGACTGTGATAGACAAAATAAATAAATAAATAGATAAATAATAATAATAGTAAAAATTTTATTTCTGCTCGAGGCCATATACATAGAATATACAAAGTATAGACAATAACTTACACAATCTAGATACATGAAATAACATGATAAAAATGATAAATCGGCAATATCCACACAGTTGCTGGAGAAGTATAAAAATTGAGAATAGTACTTAAAAACATTAAAAACTATAACAATTAGTGAACAAAGTGAGTATCATTTAATTCCATCTTGAGCTTTTAGGTGGTGACATTAGTCAGGTCCAGAAGGCTAAATAAGAAAACTGAAAGTAACAAAACTCTATACCGATATTATTCACAGTAATAATAAGAAAATGAAAATACCGATAATATTAATTATCGTAGAAATATGATAATAATGACATATTCTGCAGATGTCACTTTGCAAAAATAGAGACTAAGTCATTTAGGGAACAGACGCCTCATTTTCCCATTGCTGCTGTTTCTCAGTCAGTGATCAGACTGATCATTGTTCGCCTTACAATGATTTTTAAATTATCCAGGTGATTTTGAGTGAACATCTGCGTGGCGGAGTAGTAGTAGCGAGGAGATTTTGTGAGGTGTCTCAGAATGTCATTGAGAACAACAGTGGTAGAACTCATGTCTCGCCGGTATAGTTCGTCCAAAGCGAACACCCATATATACTTTAGCAGTAGGAGCGGAAGAGCAGCAGTTTCATGTCTCGGTGACAGAAAGCAAACCTCCTTGCTATCATGTTGCCAGTTGCACATAGTTTACGACACTTCTGTTCTGTCTGCCGTATCTTTTAGATCGTCCGTGATAACGTGACCCAAATTGGGAAATTCATGTACGAATTTCAGCCGATGATTTCCGAGGAAAATTTGTGTTTCTGCAGTATGCTTAAGCGATCTCGGGAGCAGCGACATGCAATGAATCTTGGTTTCGTTGTACAGGATATGAAATTCCTCTTCATATTGGCGGCAAGTATCGATGAGTCGCTAGAGACCTTGCACTGATGGGGAAATCAGAACCATATCGTCGGCATAACAGAAGTTGTTTATTGTTTCGTTGATAGTGCATCTGATTGGGAGTGAGCTCAGTTCGTCATTCATGTCATCTGTGTACGTATTAAAACAGATATGGAGAGAGAATGCCCCCTTGCCGAAGCCCGTTTAGGGAGCCGAAGGTGTACGGCAATACGTTGCCCCATCTGACACAGACTTGCTATGTGGAGAACCAGCAATAATAATAATGATATTATATATGTGTGTGTGTGTGCGCGCGCGCCTGCGCCCGTAATAATAATAATAATAATAATAATATATTATTATTAAGTATCCATTTTATAATTGCACAAATAATTGATAGCTCCGTATTTAACCTTCGCAGAAATCCATGCAGGCATTCATTGACATAATTAGCTTGTTTTTCTTTAAAATATCACAATGTTTCACATAAATAGGTGAATATAAATAATGATTATTTTACTGAATTCGACTGTATGATTCTGTTTCATTGGTAGTTTTTAAAAACTATCGAAGATAATCACGACGAAACTCGAAAAATTTGAACAAAACGATAATTGTGTTGAGCACCATGGGACTTGTTGGAATTCTTTCACACAACCAGGTAACTGTTGGGAGCGAGGAAAAATAAAACGTGTCTGTAGAAAAACCGAAGAGAGGCGAATTGAGACTTTAGTTTCATGTCTAATTAAAAACCGGGTCATTGGCATGCATGAAATATTAGGTAATGTTGCAAGGGAGGCTTGAAATTATGGGAAGCCATACAGAACATAAATTTGCTGTGTGTGTACTCATAGAAGTAGTTTCCCTTACCACATTTAAGGCAGATAAACTTCGATTATTTTTTCTAGATTTAGGAGATAAGTTGTAAATCGATTGAAGTATATGCATCCCAATTAAAGATATCATCCAGTGAAGCTGGAAAAATTTAATTTCAATTTTCTTCAGTAAGTGACGAATGCCTTCCAGCAGTTGCCGATGCATTCTGAATGCAATTATTCTTCCCCAGAACACCCCCCACCCCACAAATAAATTTAAATCTTTCTTATCTATCAAGAGACAACTCTAAAAATTTCTCTGTCTTTCTTGTTATTATTGATCACATGCTAATTACCTAGACTTGAGTTCTAGTTTCTGATAATGTAGAATTTATGTATTTTTTTGTCTCGGTGAATTCCTGGATATATCTATGGTTATTGACTAACTTTGAGTGTATTGCGGTCATCGCAAGTTAATTTCCGGTCCACTCTCACTGATGTAAATATAAAAAAAATCTTATTACTTGCGAATCATTTTTACCACATGCCAAAACT
>NC_087202.1:37798074-37820574 GCF_015104395.2 Macrobrachium nipponense | reverse complement strand
TTCACATTTGATTTCTTCCGTCTTACTTTCGACATTCTCCTAACAATTATTCCGTAGTGCAACTGCAAGGTTTCCCTCCTGTTACGCCTTTCAGACCTTTCTATCCTCAATTTCTCTTTCAACAATGAATGAACTCATAGGTCCCAGCGCTTGGCCTTTGGCCAAAATACTATAATCTATGTTTCATTCTGATTTAACACTATCTTTACTTTTGCAGGTGAGTCTACTGCCTAGTTGTGACCTACAGGTTCAAAGTAAGTCTAAGGAAATGTTATCTTTGCTTCTTAAGACCTCACTCTGATTCGTTCACCCTCTTTTGTTGTCGTCAGACTTTGGCTTGTAAAAATAATTAATTACATGATCATTAGTTCTTTTGGGTACTAGAGGTTATAAGGGGCCTGGTATGGACGTCTGGTTGTATCTAAGCAAATTGGTCGAAGGAAGTAAAGGGAGGTTGATTCCAATTTGCATTGTTAATGAAATCATATGGGCTGTCATGTATCTGTTATCCATTTATTGATTATTTTTTTTATATTCATTCACTATGGTATGTGTCTCAGTTTCACAAATCCTAGATTTATCCTTGCAAAAGGTTTTTGGTTGATACACAGAAATGCCATTTGTTTTGTCGTGCTAGAAAGGTCTCTCCATCATACAGTGATTGGTACCATCTTCACAGGATATTGCGGGCTTTTATGTGAGTTTGTGCTTCTGTGGCTCTGCGGTTTGGTGAGTTTGTTTATTTACACATAAAAGTGAACAAGATATAAACTCACAAACAGCCTAGCTGAGAAATTGAAGATTAACACCGTATCTTGCCCTCTTCTTAAACGGAGTATCTTTGTATGTATGTATGCATGTATGCCTGTGCGCTATTCATTTGTCCTTCATTTTCACTATATATATTAAACAATATCTCTTCCGCTGCTGCCCCAAAAAAATCCATATACCGAGATGATCTTCCAGGATTTTTGGAGACCTTTATATCCTGAGAAAATATTTCAAGCATTTTTTTTTTTTTATTGATGCGTATTTTGAAAATTGTTCCCTTGTTCGGTCTTGAACGACATAAATGCAGTTGAATTTATTAAACATAAAATTGTCAAGCTTATTATGTATGTATATGATATTTCACATTTATTTTTTCTTACATTCAGGTTTTATCAGGGAATGTAGCACTACGACGAAGCGTTAGACAAGCACTTATTTCCAACGGAATTGGCTTTCCTTTTGTGAATTCAGTTACCCGCAGTTCCATAGCAAATGAAAATAATCCTTTTAATAGTGCGATTGAATCATTACAATTTTCGAAGTGCAGACTTGTGAAAATGCTGTTTTGCTGAACCGGCTGACATGAGTCTCACACCACAGTTTCTTTATTGTTGTTTCATTCATGTTACCAGTAATTTTTTTTTTAAATGTATGTTCTTTAATTCGCAGTTTCCTTTTTGTACTTAACTACTATCCCTTTAGATGCCATTGTGAATCTGGTAATTGTCTTTTCCAATTAGGATGGCATCTTTGCTCTAATAATATATATATATATATATATATATTATATATATATATATATATATATATATATATATATATATATATATATGCTTTTGTGTAGATGATCCAGTTCCTTTTCTGATAACACCAAATGCGGAGAAAAATCAATTATGTGACGTAAATTACCCTAAGATTAAATTTCAGAAAATGTACAATGTCATATTTCACTGAGCTAAATATTCATAACATCAAAGCGTTTACTCATAACGAACATTATACAATTCACTTCATTTTCTTGGTAAGTTTCAATATGCGGGAGTTTTCTTCCTTTTATAAATCATGTGTAATATTCGATTAATCATTCCTGATGACGGAGTCTACGACTTCATATGAATAATTATTAATGGATTTCGTGGAGGTAAATTAATTTTCCGACGTTGATTTCCTCATATTCTTTTCTTTTATGGTGTCCTGAATGTTCGCCAGCTTTATTCTAGTTTAACCAATTTCCTTCCTATACCTTACATACTACTGACACCAAGTGAATTGGAAACTGATATGGAGAAGTTTTATTTTTTTTAATGCATTGTGTTTTGTGTTTTTTTATGCATTTTTTAGTTTGGAAAATTCAGTTGCTTGTGTTTCATTTGGTTGTATATAATCATATATATTTTGGTTCAAAGACTATAAGTGATGTGAAAATTCTATATCTGTTTTGGTTGTATGTCGATTTTGTAAAAATAGTATACCTGTTAATGTACAGATGCTGTAAATGGGGCTTACTAGCATGATATTATTGTATATTACGATGTGTAACCTGTACTCCGTAGTAGGTCTGCTGCCTCTGCTGGCCTCTTTTGTTTAATTTTTTTTAAGCAGAAGTCTCGGTAAACACTTATCTATTTATCTAACTTAAGTTTTCTAAGTGACAATACGTCTTTGTCCCTTCATCCCTATAAGTAAGTGTTAGATTCCTTAGTCACCACTCCGAACTTTGAGATCACTTTTCATCATGAACCCCTGTCTTACCAAATGAATTTATTCCCTCACGGAGAATCTTGCAGTATTAATCCAGTCTCCACTCTCCCCGGAGAGGATGTGGAGGATCCTTAACAGTGAATACAAAGAGGTACTTTAGGTAGTCTGATTTGTGGGTCCTTGAACCTAGTCTGAAGCCAGCGGTACTACCGGGGCCAGCTCGAATCAGAGTCAGGCAGTCTCTTCTAACAGTGTTGGAAGACGCCTCACTCTCAGGAAAAGAAGTTTGTGTTTCATGAACTGCATTCGATGTGGCGATGAGTTTTTTTTTGTTCAGTAAAAGAAAACAATTGAGATGGCTTTGTCTGCCTGCCAGCACTTTTTCTATCCGCCCTCAGATCTTAAAAACTACTGAGGCTAGAGGGCTTCAAATTGATATGTTGATCATCTACCCTCCAGCCATGAAACATACCAAATTTCAGGCCTCTAGTCTCAGCAGTTTTATTTTATTTATGGTTATAGTTGGCCATAATTGTGCGTCTGGCGACCACCGGACTGTGGCTGAAAGTTCGTGGGCTGCGGCTCATTCAGCATTATACCGAGGCCACCGAAAGATTGATCAATTTTCGGTGACCTTGATTATACGATATACAGGAAACTCGATTGCGCCGAAGAAACGTCGGCGCACTTTTTATTGGTTTTATTTTGGAAATATTACTCCCAATTATTGCTGCGGATGTTAGAAGCGTCTTTCACTCACAAATCCTGCTTCTGCCATTTACTGGAGTCCATGTGTGCATTTAAATATCAGTAATTCTTACTCATCCCGAGGAATAATCTTTAAAATCATTCATAACTAATAATGAATAAAGCATCAAGGGAATTCAGCCTTCTGTGATTCATTAAACTCAGTTTCTCTCACAAAGTGAACTTCAGGATAACAAAAAAAATGGATTAAGTCTCACAACTAGGTGGCAAAACTTTTCGTCTAAGTTGTACTGTTGAAATTTTATCCCGTCAAACGTTCGAGTTAACGACGTGAAGGACACCGAATAATAACATCTATGTAGGCATTAATATTATGTTCACCCTTATTATCTTCCTACTAACTAGCGTTTCTAGAAGCTGCCGGAGTCTTCCTTCAGGATGTCAAAAATGTAAGTCTATAGGAAATCGTCACTGTTGTTTTAACCAGACAACCTTTATATGGCTTTGGCATGATATTAACATATCCAGTACTTTGTGTACAGGATTTTTCCTACTTGTTTATGAGACATCACTATTCGCCATTTGTTTTTAGATCGCATATCTTATTCAAAGGATCAAATAAAAGTCGACTTTATTACTGGCAGGTTTTAAATAAAAGAGGGTCATTAATGCCGTTTTGTTCTGGTTATAGGTGTGTCATTTACGTTGATGACCGTAGATGGTATAGATATTTGAAAGGGCCGACTTTTCGGTTAGAGTGAGAATTCAGGTATACGTTTTTTACCGTCTGCTCTAAGTGTTCAATTTTTTTTTTTTTATAATAATTAGCAAGTTTTTATCTACTGCAATTTTCTTCCGTTTAATAACTTCGGAGTATCAGTTATAACTCATTACGATTATCACTTTTTTTCTCTCTTAGAAAAGAGCCATTTTTCTCTCGGTTTTATTGATTAAATTTCCTTTATGTAAGTTTTTTGATTAATGAATAAACAGTGAGGCAAGCCTGTTTAATTTACATGGAAATCATGGACTAGTTTCAGTATATTACTATAAATTTCTCTCTGAGACAGAGAGCGCACCGATTTTTTTATCATCTAGACGTTGCCAAATCTGTTGTAATTTGTTTCAATTGAAATCTCTTGGAATATCTTTATAGTATACTCAAAAAATTCTTACATAACTCATATGAAGACGGCCAAAATATACATCTTATTTATTTGGATTCTGTCATTCTCGAGTGTTACTACATATATCTGTGATAATACTGTGAGCGCTTGAAAAAAGCGCACACAAAACTTTTTATTTTTTTAGATCTCCAAATTGAAGGAGGGCAATGATGTTCGTACACAATCATCAGTAGTTTTAAGTTAATATACCAGATTTAATTGCGATATTTTTGTAAGATGTTTCCTACTGAAATAATGATGATGGAATAGAAAATATATGAAAAGTGAATAGCTCCTATGCAGTTTTGGACCCTGAAGCTCTAGAGATACTGCTGGAAAATGAGAGACTGGTGCGGTAGATCATTTCAGTACTGTCTTACGAGGGACTGCTTTTAATAAGGCATAAATGGAGAAACGACAAGAAATTTATACTTCGAATAAATAAACCTAAAACAGAAACTTCAACGAATGAAATCGCATTTGCAAAAATGATCATCTTCGTGGACTCAAAAATATACCACATTTCATACTGGGACTGGAAGAACTTTTCCATGCAAAATATCGTCCGCGAGGTAAAATTTTAAGGGCGAAGTTTAAAAATGTCTGAAGTTGTCTTCTATGGTGGTCACAGCAACGAGACAATATACTCTGTTTTTTTTCATCTGTCCATCCGCCTGTGGTGTTTTTGTATGGTAACACTGCGTCCCGGGCTTTAGATAGTTACATTCAGCTTACAGTCAACGATTATAATAATATCCTATTTCGAATATTAACGGTGTAATTCGCATACAGTAAATTATTAAAACACTTTCCAGTTGCAGATGTACACCCAGATATTCTTTTATTTAACCTAACACTTACACACAGCGTAACTATTTACCGGGACGCAGTGTTACCATACACAAACACCATTGGCGGATGGACAGATGAAAAAAAACAGAGTATAGTTATGTTATGATATATAGAGTTTTTTTATTTATTTATTTACTTATTTCTTAAATTGAGATGCTGCTGTTGAAATTTCAGTTTCTCTGGGTACGTGTGGACCCATTTATTCGGAGTCTCTCCGTCTGCCTTAATGTCAAGGGACTGCCTACGTGCTACTGATAAGATGCCTGAGTAGGATTATAGCAAGTCGTTAAAGATCGTTGACACCGGTCGTTAGCTGTTAATGGGCCCCGGTGTCAACGATCTTTAACGACTCTTGTTTTTAAATTTCACCTCTGTACATTTGTCACTAATTGTTCATTTGGACTGGTTATGAACCCAGGGAAGGGTTCGAAAGCTTTTTGTAAAGTCTTAAAAATTATACACGGACTCTTAACACTGTATTATTGTGGACCCTTTAGAACATTATATATAACCTCGCCATAGAGAGTTTTTTCCCTACTACTATACTACTACTACTACTACTACTACTACTACTACTATATACTACTACATATTATTATTATTATTATTATTATTATTATTATTATATTATTATTATTATTGATTATTTTATTATTATATTCAATAATGATAAATATTTAAAAATATACGGAAGGCGACCTCTCCTCTCATCTCTCTCTCTCTCTCTCTCTCTCTCTCTCTCTCTCTCTCTCTCTCTCTATCACACGCACACACAGACACAACACACACACAATTATGCTCATATACTATTTATATTTCTATCTAATATTTGGACTGTTATTCCTGCCTATTACAATCGTAATAAAAACTTTGACTTATTTTTCAACTGAATTTATTTATCATTTGCTCTTCTTTGACACAGCTTTAAAACGAATAGATTTCTGAATATTTCCTTTATGTGTCATGTGAGAAACTCTTCTTTCGAGAGCTAGATTCTGTGGATGTTGTTTTCGAAGTCCACCCAAGAGGAACTATACTAAAAATCCGTGTCTATAAAGGTCGCTACTAACGATCCGTTATACCTGCGCATTTATGCCTGCACAGTCAGCCTATGCGGGTAAAACTGAACAACGTTCAATTATACTTGCCTGTGAAGGCAAAACGGAACGTGTGTTCAGTTTTGCCTGCACAGGCCGACTGTGGAAGCATAACTGCGCAATAACTGAGCGTTAATGGGATCACTTTTGCCTGCAAAGGCCGACTGTGCAAGCATAACTGCGCAGGTGTAACACATCTTTAGTGGGCTCAGCTTTGCCTGCACAGGCCGAATGTGCAGTCATAACTTCGAAAGTATAACTGAACGTTAGTGTCGGCCTTAAATATACAAAATATATAAGAAATTGGAATTAATGTTTTTCGAAATGCTGAGGAATATTTTTTTGCACCAAGAAAGCACGGAATAGTTCGTATTTATACGATATTCATATTGGTGGACTTTATTTCTTATGAGACGCTAGCTTCTTGAAGACTTAATAATCAACTTGTCTGTTGTTCAGCGTTCAACTTAGATGATCGGAAACCTAGCAAATGAGTCTTTTGTGTAGGCGTAAGAACAAGGAAAGTAAGATTATTCATAGGTGGTTCATCCACGATACAATAGCTAAAGTATGAATGTTGCAGTAACCAGTGTTTTTTTTTTTCTTGTTAGGGAAAACTGTTGTGTTAAAATAATAGGTAGACAATGGATGTATTTTTTTTTCTTTCTACCGGTGGACTTGATCCTTAGTTGAAAAGGTGAAGGTGAAGTCATAATGAATGGTTCTTATTTATCGTCAGACAATGCCATTTCCCTGAAATCACTGTATCTCATGTACATTTGTGTGTGTGTATTGTTCAATCTGGGCCGGCCGACCACCAGTTGACCCGTCTGTGACTGGGTAGGAACCAGTGGTAGGGTAACCTGGTCCTGTGCCCCCCTCCCCCAATTGATACGAATACCAGATCATTGTTGTCTTTCAATAAATCATTATTATTAGCAAAATTTCCTTATTTAATGATTATTCCAACAACAACAATATCTGTACAACAACAAAAGCAATAACAACGGCAACAACAACTACTTCTGTTTGTTTTTATATCTGTTTGCATACATACATAAATATTGATATGTGTATACCGTATGTATAATGTCTGTGCATGTTATATATATATATATATATATATATATATAATATATATATATATATAGATTATATGTATATATATATATGTATATATATATATATATATATATATATATATATATATATATATATATATATATATTATGAATAGTAATCCTTTTGCCCCCAATGAAAGAATTCTAGATCCACCACTGGTACCATCGTAACCTGGGAGTCTGGGAGAGAGAGAGAGAGAGAGAGAGAGAGAGAGAGAGTCTTATTATCAAGCGATATCTTTTTATTTCCTCAAGATTTCTGTGGCAGTCAGATTATCTATGAAAAAATATCGATTTATCGAATTCCCGTTGTTAAGTAACAGGAGCTAAAATACCCAACGCAGACAATTACGCTTCGTGATGAGCTAAGGTTGGAAGAGTCCGGCAGAGCGAATTTACGAGAAGTTAATGAGATAATGATTGAGAACGAATTGGATAATTGATAGAGGCTGAAGAAAATAGCGTTAATGAGATTAAAGAAGTTAGCAAGGAGAGGACGGCGCAGAAAATAACAGTGATTGCAGGCTGAGCGAGGAAGAGGGAAGAGATTAATGGGTGTTTCATGCTCCGACGAAGCTGAGGAAGAGAAAGCAGAGAGCTGCAGGAAGGAGGCGACACCGAGGGTAGAAAGGCAGAAATGGAAAGGAGGAGAAGGCAGAAATGGAAAGGAGGAGTTAGGAGAGGGGGGAGAAGTGAGGGTGATAATGGCGAGCCTTAAAGAGAATGGAAGGAAGGGGTGATTTGGGTAGTTATGTTGCTGATAATTCTTTTTTTTTTTTTTTTTTTTTTTTTTTGCGCAAAACAGAATGTCGCTGAAAGAAGAAAGTCATGGAAGAAAAGAAAGGTGAAATTGAGTAAAAGAGACTTAAGAACAAACGTAGTTAAAAATGAGTTTGAGAATTGGGAAAAAAATGATTATTCCAGTTGATGTTTTAGAGATGAAAACCCTTGATTTTCATACTTTATAGTCGGGTATGAAGAACGGTGCACCTTCAAAATTTAACGAATGGTGATAAAAATACAATGTATCATGACAAAGTATGTACGAAATGCCCCAAAGGTTTTTTTTAGACTTCTTTATTCGGCATAAAAACTATTGAGTTTTTCACTTAAGTAAAAATCAAAATCGTTACATATCAATTCCTTAATTAAAGTCCTGTTCTTCGGAATAAAATATTAGTTGAAAACATGTGCGTTTTTACCTTGATTCGGTCTTATTAACACATTTTTGTTTGATTTTCTTCAGGAAAACCAAAGTCACTAAGTAATAATTTCAAAATATTTCATAGTTTTGAACCTCAGAACAAACATCCCATATCAAACAGTTTCCTACAATGAACATTACGTTAAATGCTGTATATCAGCTATGTACCCTCTGACTTGGGGAAAGGCATTATCATCATCATCATCATCATCATCATCATAATTGTGATGTGATGACAAATGCATCGCTGATTACATTGCCTCGTAAACTTATCCCCTAATAATTCTAATGGCGGACGTCAGAGCATTCATGGATGTCGCGATATTACCCGTGTTATTTTATAATCATCCGCCGTGGACACTTGTCCTGCAATTCTCTAAATGGCTCAGGCGTCATTACGAACGCGCATCGAATAATGAGTCCGGTGGATAAAGATGGTATTAAACGACGTTTTGGGGCGATATCATCACAAAGATACTACAGTAGCGTCGCCCGCGCCATTCGACCCTCTTTTCAAGCAAAAGGAAGGGACGATTTTCTTAATTTTCTCTTTATTTTCATTTTTATTTTCTATTCTTTTTTTTACCCCGTAAAGGGAAAGCAGAAAGGGGAGTGCGCGTAGTTTTAAATGGTTTTGTTTTGACGGATGTGAGGACCGTTGTTTATGATGGTCCGAGACTCCCAAAAGAGATTTTTATTTTTCAAAAGCTGAAGCCAAAGTTAGTTTTAATTCGTTTCTTTTTTTCTTTTCCTTTTCTTTCGGTTATAGGTTATGAGAAAGCCATGGTTTATGTTGTTGTTGTTGTTGTTGTTGTTGTTGTTGTTGTTTCCAGGTACCAAACTGGGTTTCCCTTACCGCTCTGTTATTGACACCGTTGCTTGACCTCCCAGGATGTGGAATGTTTTCATTTTTGTTTGTTTTATTGCTGCTGTTGAATTAATTTTGGGCTTGTTACTGTAAATGACAATAAATGGAAATGCTGTATAAATTGAAAATGATTTCCATAGTCGTTGGTATTTACTTGTACTTATCTTACCTTTTCTTGTAAGTTTCTGCTTTTGGCTTAGGGAAATTCAGAGCAATACTCCTTTTAAAAAAATCATAGAAGTATCAGTCACTGATATATTGTTCATTGCGCTGGCACTTCAGGCACAACAGTATTCTGACATTCTTGAATAATCTCTCTCTCTCTCTCTCTCTCTCTCTCTCTCTCTCTCTCTCTCTCTCTCTCAAAAATATTGCGTATTATGCAAAGGAAGCCTCTCACATTAGGTCTAAGACATTGGGACGGGACAAGGAGAAATGCAATCCGCCTCTCTTGTTGTGTTCTGTTTTAGTGACCGAGAAACGGTGAATGGTTATTCACGGCAGTCGGTAAAAGGTCAAGGAACTATTCTGAACTTGTGTCTGTTGTTTATTTGAGGCCTCTCAATTGTGAACCAAACCTCCCAATTTTTAGTTTTCTGTAAAATAAAACTATTGTGCCGGCTTTTTCTGTCCGTTCGTCCGTTTGTCCGTCAGCACTCTATTCTGACCGCGTACTACTAAGGCTAGAGGGCAGCAAATTGTTATTGTCATTATGCATCCTCCAATAATCAAATATGCCAAATTTCAAACCCCTAGGCTCGGTAGTTTTTATTTTATTTAAGGTCAGAGTTAGTCATGGCTCGTGTAACTGGCAGCGCTTTCCGGATGCATGGGACGCACCCTCACTCAATCGGATCTGGTGTACGACTGAGGAGGAGCCACCGGTCTAAGCTGATGGTTTTATATAGCATTATACGTTGTACAGAAAACTCGATTACGCCCGAAGAAACTTTGACGCATTTTTTCCTTTTTTCCTTTTTTAACTAAGAATTTGTACTAGAATGTTCCAGAAGCGTAAGGTAGAGTTGTTTTGATATGGAATTATTTTTGTGAGGAAGTTTTTTTTTTGCGAGACAGTTTAATTGCTTGTGGCATATCTCTTTGACGATTGAACGTGAGTTCGATTAATGCTGCATATTTTTAAAGCAGACGGCATATTTCTTATTATGGTTTCGTATTATACAAATCGCTTAAATGATTATCACAAAAGCAATTTACTTTAGTTATATGTTTATATAGAAAAACACGATCATAAGTTTAACTAGATTATACGGTTACTTCGCTTAATGTACAGCTTGATGACTAAAGACAATAAGTAGGAGGTTTCCTATTGGTAATGACTAGTGAAGGTTTGGATAAGGATTCACCCACATCTTTAATTTCCAAAGTCATATTCGGAATGAAATGTTATCCACGATGTTGGACATGCACTGTTTGAATTTCTGACGATATGTAGAGCTTGTAAGTCATAAATCATTTTTGATTCATCACTTTAGGTATCATGGCATTTCCGGGTAGTGTGTTATACTCTGCTAGTTTTTTTTTTTTTCTTCTCTTTATACCGAGTTTAGTTTCCGCAGAGAAATAGATCAAATGACAAATAAAATTTTTGGAAAAAATTAATTGTGACCTTACTCTCCATTGACATGGCTCGAACCTTTAAAAACAACGGTACGAAGAGAAGGAGAATAATTATTGAGGCATTTCTTATGTTTGAGCTCAATACTATTGTCAGCCAGAAGGTCATAGAGTCGTTTCATTGTTGGAAAGTTTTTATTTCAGTGTTTTCACTGATTTTGAGGGAAGACCTTGTAGAATTATAAGTAGAATCCAGAAGGGAAAAGACAGTTATGTAAGGTAGTTGTCTCCTCATTCAGATTCATATCCATAATGTACCAAGATGTTTGGCTGAGCATCTAAAATACGAAGAAGAATTTAAGTAACATATTTAGTGAATAATTTTGAAAAAAAAAAAACTTTTATGTTATTATTGCATGAGTCTTCAGTGGCTGCTCGGAATAAGAACAGTTTAATTATGGAAGCATTGAACGAAAGGTGGAAATTTAGGTATCAGTTTACAAACTGTTGTTCTTTAGTTTTCTGCTGAAGAAAACTATTGAGATGGCTTTGTCTCTCCGTCCGTACCTTTTCTGTTCGCCTTCAAATCTTGAAAACTACAGAGGCCAGATGGCTGCCAATTGGTATGTTGATTATCCATCTTTCAATTATCAAACTTGCCAAATTGCAGTCCTCTAGCATCCGTAGTCTTTATTTTATTTAAGATTAAAGTTAGCCATGATCGTGTGTCTGCTACAGGACAGGACACCAACGTCATGCAGCTCTCACAGTATTATACAGTGTACAAAAAAGTCGATTGCACGTTTTTACATTTTTTATTACTTACTTGTGCATTTTTATTATCAACTAAATGCGATTCCCATGCCTCTGGCATAAACACATAGAATCAGTCGCTGCTGACATATCCCAGCGTAGTGCAGAGCCAAGCACTTCATCCCATCAAACTCCTCTTCCCGGAATAGACGCGGGCAGCATTGTATTGAGGGCGACCTTCTTTTATACTTCTTTCTATACTGCAGTTGCTTTCTTTGTGGGCACAAGACGATGCAGGTGATTCATAGACGTCATCTCTCGAGTGGCATCCTTTTCTTCTTCCTCCTCGCTTCTTCGGCCTCCTTTTTTTTTTATCCCCCATCTCTGAGAATATTTGCTCTCTCCTTGACCTTTTGTGGTCGTTATCAGGGTGGTGGGAGGGGTAGGGGAAGGGCGGCGAGGGTATATAAGCCATTCGATGAGGATGATGGTGGAGATTCTAGCTTCTATTCGTTTTTTATCTCCTTTTATTTTTCATCGGATTTAATGAACTATGATGCCATATATCAACAAGTACTCGGTCAGTAACATGTATTCTTTGATGCTGATAAGAATGTGATTGAGAAATTGTTATTCTTTTAAGCTTGTGTACAAATACTATTCTCCTCCTTACTTCTGACATTTTCTGGTATAGCTTAGTTGGTCTTTAGTTCTCAACTTAATAATATGAATTGTTCCGAATGAATGCATTTGATCACTTAATAACAGCAGCCATCAAGAGCTTTAACAAGTATTATACATTCTTAGGTGGAAGTATCATTTAGTATTTATCTGGAAATTCAGTCAGTCAGGTATTACATAGCGATGACTTCACCGCAGCTCTTTAAGCGCTGTATCAATATTAGCTGTACAATGTTTTGACGGAAACATTTTTTTCAGTGCAATTCCCGTTTTTCGTCAGTCTTTATCAAGCCTGTTGAGAATAAGTATACAGAAGAGTTTCTTGACCACAGACGTAAATGCAGTGACTACAATTTCCACATTCATTCAAGCAGCTTTCTTTGACACCTTAGCTATGACAGTTCCCAATCATCAGGCTTTGTTTACTTTTTCTGCATTCTGCAAAAAGTCTGGCCAGAATACGAGGTGTCACTTCTACTTCAGGTGAAATCATTCCTGCCGTGATTGCACCATAACGTAGTGCCTCTCATCCCCTGGGTCACATTATTGAATCCATTTCAAAAAAATGTGAAATCATCGGTAAGCCCGTTGATGTCTTCGTCAACTTCACACACGCGCTTGCGATCGCTATATATAGTATATATATAGTATATATATATATATATATATATAATATATATATATATATATATATATATATATATAATATATATATATATATGTGTGTGTGTGTGTGTGTGTATATATATATATGAAGCTGACGAGGACTTCAATGGGTTTACCAGTGATTTCACCGTTTTAGAAATTGATTCAACAATGTGTGACCTAGGAGATGAGAGGCACCACGCTATGGTGCAAAAAAAAAAAAAAAAAAAAAAAAAAAAAAAATATATATATATATATATAATATATATATATATATATATATATATATATATATATATATATATATAGATAGATAGATAGATAGATAGATAGATAGATAGATAGATATATAGTATATATATATATATATATATATATATATATATATATATATATATATATATATATATATATATATATATATATATACGCGTGTGTAGGAAGGAGCTGTATGTGGCGTGTGAAACATGCTGTTTACTCTTTTAACACGCTGGCCATTCAAGTAACAGGAGCTGTATGTCTGTTAATGTGTTTCCGCTGTACGTAAAATTGAAACTTGGAAAACAGTCACCGGTGACATTTTTCTTATCTGAAAAACTACTCGCCCAGAGAGAGAGAGAGAGAGAGAGAGAGAGAGAGAGAGAGAGAGAGAGAGAGAGAGAGAGAGAGATAACAGCTTTGCTGCCAAACTAGGAAATGTTCATTGTATCTTTCTGAAGTCGTTACATGCATGTGCCTTTCTTTCCGCGTAAATAATCCTCTACTTTCACCGGCTGACAATATGAAATTGGCATCGTGATTGACCGAATGAGAAAAAAGCAGACAACCGATAACGATTGACGGTGAGGGGAAAAAGCCGTTGGCATCGAAAAACGGATCGTTCGGAAGGTGTTTGACAGAAACTCCCAGCGCCGACATGTTGACATAGAATATTACTCCAGTTCGGAACCCGGCCGATTGTTATTGGTACTGTATATCTGCTCTCGTAGGATTCCTTTACTTTCTCAGTTGTTTCTCCCTCTATTCCTGCTAATTGGTCTCAGTTTTGTTTATCCATGCTGCCTCTCAGCTTGACACCAGAGTTTGTTTATTTTGCTCCTTTACAGAACTTGTTTATTTTTTTGAGTTAGTGCTGTATTATATATATTACTTTTTTCTCCGGAGAACAACTCGACCTCTGTATTCAAATTTATAATGATATTTATTTTTGAAAGGGACGAAGATTTTCTCTTAGCAATAATGATTTGTGTCTCGCGTATACAATTGTATATTATTGGATTTTGGACTGAAGCCTGTCCTCATTGCTACTTTCTCTCTCTCTCTCTTCTCTCTCTCTCTCTCTCTCTCTCTCTCTCTCTATTATATATAGCTTTTGCTCTCAGATCACTGAGGAGCTGAAGTAGTAATATGAATTTTCAGAACAGTTAAATACGACTTTTGTCTTGGTCACCTCACAAGGCTTAGCGTGTGTTTTCAGACAACAATCGGTTACTTTTCTTTTAAAGGAAATGGTTTAATGGCAATTCTTATCTCTTTCTCTTGTATTACTCAAGAATTTTTTACTTTCCAGAACAGTTGTTGTATGACACGAGCTAACATATCCGTAGATTAATTTCGTTATGAAATTAAAAACGGCAGACTGATGCTCATTTTTGAAAGTCTATTGAGAGAGAAATTTGTGAGAATGAAAGATCTAAAATAGCTGACTATTGTCAATTTATCGGTGTCTTCTAAAGTTTTGCAAAAGCACAGATAGCTTCGATCATATCGACTAAAGCTAAAGACACTGCCTAAGGATTATTTAGAGACTTGAATCTTAACATACCTCACCGATATAATTCCGGTAAATACATCGTGCAAGGTACACTGACTTGGTAATTATATTTCTTATGTTTTGCCCGGTGGGCTCATGCACTGTTTCACTTTTGGAACGAACTCATTTCTCGATATATATCCAAACGTTTCGTTGGTCTCGTAATGTTTATGACTTCATCAACTATCGTCGTATTATGTATTTAGCCTTTATGTATCTGTTCTCTTCTCCGTCCCTGTTTTGTTTGTTCGTCCTTTCTTTCTATAATAATTCTTTATATAATAAGAAAAGGTCGAAGTTACAGCTTATAAGTTTACCTGTGGTCTGGGGGTGTTGGAGTAAAACATAGAATGATTAGAAGTAGGTATAAATCTGATGAGTTTGTTCTTTAGATGTTCAATTGAGCAGTACTTAGACATGAGTGAAGAAGTACTAGGCCTTTATTCTTCAGATTATGACTTCAAAATCTGTTTGAATTCTAAAAAAATGTTCAGCTCTTTAAAATTAAGTAATTCGTAAAAGCTTTTAGTAGACTAATTTGCAATGAATTATATGACTTCATTTTAAAAATACAACTTTGAACCCTAGTACTGCTAAACGGCATGGGACTGTATCTTTCCATACCACTTAATAAGAATTTGAATAAAAGCAGTAATGTGACCTTACTTTATCTGCCTCTTCCTTATTCTTAAATATTTATTTTATTGGTCAGCTACTTAATTACTACAGCATGCATGGGAATTCACTCATAATTAGGAAAATAAGAGAAAAAAAACCATTTCACTGAATCGTACTGTCACCCTCTCTGTCCAAGGAAGCAGTAGCGTTATTGATATTTATGGAATTTAAAATGTTTTCAACAAGATGTACTTACCCCTTTAATTATTTAGAATTCCTGTGGCTATTACTTTTCTGTTATGAATTTTATCCTCGTCCTTCCTGAGTATAGTAACTCAAGAACTCACATTTAAGTACTTATATTAAAATCGTTAGGGTTAGTTGAAAACTAGACTACAAACAACTAAACCAATAATTTGGAACAAGGAAGCACGAACGGAACCGGGCAAAGATAAAGAAAAGAAAAATAACGAGAAAAAAATAAGAAATCTCGTTGTGGAAAATCAAAGAGAATTTCTGCCGGTGTAGAGATTCGAGGCAAATTCTTTGGGAAAATATTTGCTCAGCTCGAGGCAATGCTGCACACATAACCGTATTGCCTTATTAAGAAATTAGATTTCCAGAGAGTTTACTTTTATCACTAAGCGGCGCTGCTTCAGGGTAGAAGTGGTAGAGCCTTGTCTTCATTTTCAAGAGTGTGAGACTTACTTTGTTTTTACTCTAATTATTATACGTTCAGAATGTATCCCTTTAATTTTGTTCATTAGAAGCATGCTCTAATTATTTTCTTTTTTCTTGCTTAAAGTTTCTTTATTACAGTATGGTCAATAAGTGTTCATTTTCTTCGGTCGTCAAAATATGTTCTTAAATATATACATCTACACACACACACACACACATATACTCGTGTGTGTGTGTATATATATATATATATATATATATATATATATACTATATATATATATATATATATATATATATATAGATATATATGTATATATATATATATATATAGTATATGTATATTTATACGCATAACAGATATATAATATATATATATATATATATATATATATATATATATATATATATATAATATATATATATATATATAATAGAAAGAGTATGGCCGGCAGAAACTTCAGCATATTTCCGTTAAAACTTTATTTCTATCCAACGCCTACGTAATCTATATAATTTCTTAAAAGTATAAATTTACTACTGTGCCCCATTTTAGTGCTGATTTAAAGATGTATAGAATTTTAATTTTTCCCTGTTTTTAGCCCTGAAGATGGGATTTGTATCCGAACGTAGACGTTAGATAGAAATAAAGTTTTAACGAAAAATGCTGAAGTTTCTGTTGCCATACTTTTTCTATAATAATAATAATAATAATAATAATAATAATAATAATAATAATAATAATAATAACAATAATAATAATAATAATAATAATAATAATAATAATAATAATATCCTTTATTTCGGCTCAGAGCCATATACAGTGAACACACAAAATACACAGTAACATACACAATCTAGATATATGAGACAACATGATAAGAAAAGAGTAATCGGCACTTATCCACAAAATAGCTGAGGTAGCATAAAAGATAGTAATCATAATACTGGTAATAACAGTAATAATATTGGTGAAAAAAATGCATTGAGAGTTATAACAGTTAGTGCATAGATTATATAACTTAAATTTCAACTAGAGACCTTAGGTGGTTACAGTAGTCAGGTCCATATGGCTAAATACGAAAATTGAATGTAGAAAAAAAAACTTTAACTTGATAGTAATCACAGTAATAATGAAAAATAAAATATCAGACAATAAACTTATAATAATGACAAATTCTGCAGATGACATCTTGCCAATACAGAGATTTAGTCCTTTAGGGGACAAAGGCCTCATTTTCCCATCTTTCCCACAATTTAGATCTTCTTCTTGCTTCACTCCTTAGGATGCTTTGTATGAACGAGTTGCCGCTGTTTCTCACTCGGGTTACCAGACTGGACATTGTTCGCCTTACAATGATTTTTAAATTGTCCAGGTGGTTTTCTAAGAACATCTGTGTGGCGGAGTGGTAGCGTGGAGTGTTTGTGAGGCGTCTCAGAATGTCATTGTGCACAACAGTGATACGTCTCATGGTCTCTCGGGTATAGTTCGTCCAGAGGGAACACCCATAGATACTGTAGCAGTACGAGCGGAAGAGCAGCAGTTTCACGTCTCGGTGACAGAAGGCAATCATGTTGCCAGTTGCACATAGTTTACGACGCCTCTGTTCAATGTCTGCCGTATCTTTTAGGTTGTCGGTGATAATGTGACCCAAATACGGAAATTCGCGCACAAATTCCAGCCGATGGTTTCCGAGGAAAATTTGTGATTCTGCAATATGCTTAAGCGATCTTGGGAGCAGCGACATGCATTGGCCTTAGGTTTCGTTGTAGATTATATCAAATTCCTCTGCATATTGGCGGCAAGTGTCGATGAGTCGTTGGAGGCCATGCGCTGATGGGGAAATCAGAACCATATCGTCGGCGTAAGAGAGGTTGTTTATTGTTGTTTCATTGACAGTGCATCCGATTGGGAGTGAGTTCAGTTTGACATTCAAGGCATCTTTGTACGTATTAAACAGGTATGGAGAGAGAATGCCCCCTTGCCGAAGCCCGTTTAGGGAGCCGAAGGTGTACGATAATACGTTACCAACCCCATTTGACACAGAATTGCTGTGTGGAGAACCAGCAATGTAAAATGCCAATTAGATATAGGGGTGTGCCCCTTTTATGCATCTTCAGGTAGTTTACTCTGTCAAATGCTTTTCTCACATCTACAAAACACAGGAAAACAGGAGAGGCTGATAATAGGTATAGTAGTTCAGCAATTCTTTCAGTATGTAGATGCAGGTGTCGGTTGAGTGGTTTGCTTTAAACCCGAACTGGTTGTCAGTGGTGTGTAGAAAGGGGAGAAGTCTCACAAGAAGAACCGACTCAAGTATCTTCGATGCGAACGTTGTTATTGCAATTGGCCGGTAGTTGCCAGGGTCAGATGCATCCTTTAGCTTTCTAGAAGCGACAGTGCCATTCATTACATACATACATATATATATATATATATATATATATATATATATATATATATATATATATATAATATATATATATATATGTGTGTGTGTGTGTGTGTGTGTGTGTTTGTTTTGTGTGTATGTGTGTGTCTGTGTGTGTGTAAACTTCGCGTGATCACGATTATCCTCCTTCGTAGTGTTTTGCATAATAACAATAAAAAAGTAGACCCTATTTCATATATATTTTCACTACAAGAAATTCGTAACTGACCTCTAGAAAAGGAAAGGAAGTTATTCACGCTATGGACAACTTTTATTCTTCAGCCTCATTTACGGGAAAAATTACAGGCCGCGTTATTCATTTCGTTAAGGGGAATAGTTTGATCTTAGATGATTTCACTGAGAAATTACTAACGTTGTTTTGTCCGTGTAAAAATATTTGAATCAGTAAACAATTTAATTAAATATTTTATACATGTCGAAAACTGGCACAGGTATTTCTAGTTGGTATATTCACTCGTTAAGCTAAATCCCTTTGATGAAGTAGCCAGGTAAATGCTCTCATGATTCACTGATTTTGTATGTAAAATAAATATGTCATGGAAAAAACATTGAATCATGTGAATTTTTATTTCTCTCTCTCTCTCTCTCTCTCTCTCTCTCTCTCTCTCTCTCTCTCTCTCTCTCTCTCTCTCTCATATGGACTTTCTTACTTGTGGAAGCTTTTTTCGCACCTTGGCCTTGTTCTTTTAGAATCTTTGATTTTTGAATAGAATATAATAATAATAATAATAATAATAATAATAATAATAATAATAATAATAATAATAATAATAATAATAATAATAATAATTTTTTTTGCAATATGACAAATGTTCTGAGAATACTCGACAATGTTTTGATGCATGTCCACCAAAGATCTGCAGATTTCACCACTGGAATATTCATTTTTATGTTTGAAAATTTAATAAATATTCTGTTGTGTTAAGATTATATTTATTTTTCTTTGTTCCAGATAAAATATTTTCAAAAGGCAGAGACAGACACTCCAGGTGGAGTTATATTTCAAATAATAATCAGTACAGTGAGAAAAATCAGAGAAAAAACCCTGTAACATCTAGTGGAGGATCCTCCAAGTTTCATTACAGACATTGTATTGTACCGTTTTTATTTAGTTTTACATATCAGAATCAAATTTCAATATTCGTAAGTTGATAGAAGAGGTAATATTTTTCATGTCACAATGCATAATCAAACGAAGTTTATGCCTACGTATGTCATCACTTATTTTTTATTAAAATAACACTCTAATGATCACTATTATTGGACACAAGGAAATGCACCCAGCACTGGGAAACCCAGAGACGCTTTGCAAGACAGCATTACATCCTGTCACAGGGAAATCCTATGTTAAACACCCGAACTATTCCTGAAGCCGTTATGTACCCGAAAACGCGAACGCTCCTTCCTGACCCGCTGACGTTAATTACTTCAATCCCTCCTTGCCGAGTTTCCGGACCCATAACCACCCGTTGGTATCTGGATGTCGTCTGTGTTCCTGTTTCTTGATCCATTCCTTTGTGAACGATGAATTGATCTTGTCTCGAGAGCTTTTTCTGATGAGGAGTAACTGGACAACTCTCCTTGTTTACCAGCTTTCCCGGAGCCATGTATCTAAATAAATATAATGAGAAAACACTACGAAAAACTGGCCTTAGAGCTTTCGGGTAGTTCGATACTGTCAAGATTTACTTTATTCAGATTTGCTCCTGTTTTCTCTCGCTCTTTTATATTTTCTGTACTGAATTCTTTTAATTCTTTATTCTCGTAAGAATTAACCTTTGAAACTTGTAAATTTAAATATATACGTATAGACGTGTGCAGTGTTTTTAACGATGTATACTTCATAAACATTCATATACCCTAGAACAAAATCAAACCCAATGATACCCACAATCATATTTCGTCCCTTCTCTGAAGCTTCCGTAGGGTGCCAGTGCCCTCAGCGCACCTCATGCGATGCACTGTGGGTATTACTCGAGGTTCTTTGCAGCGTCCCTTTGGGTCCTAGCTGCAACCCCTTTCATTATTTCTTTTACTGTACCGCCGTTCATATTCTCTTTCTTCCATCGAACTTTCCACCCTCTCTTAAAATTTGATTCATAGTGCAACTGCGAGGATTTCCTCCTGTTACACCCTCCAACCCTTTTTACTGACAATATCCGTTTCAGCGCTGAATGACCTCATAGGTCCCAGTGCTTGCGCTTTGGCCTAAATTCTCTCCCAAATCCCCAACCCCCCTTTTCCGAAGCGTACGTAAGAAACGATTTGTATCATTGATTACCATCCTGCATTCAGAAATTCATCATCAGATTCATCATCATTTTCTGATGACCACTGAGATATCTCGATCTAAACTTCATTATGAAAACTGGCTTTCCATTAGTCTTCTTGTTCCTGAAGGACTTCCTCCAGAACCAAGGCACGGAAGAATGATTTCCATCACAAGTGCAGTGACGGGGCTCAAACAATAGCGTGGCATCGCATATTTACAGCTGGAGATGCCACTAAAATCACTGAATCTTCGATGGAGGGTCGTTAGTAACCAGGCCAGTTAGGAAACCTTGTGATGTATCTAGTATTATTCTCATCTGTAATTAGATCATACATGCTTATGCTTATTTCCAGTGCTTTTTTATTTTAATTGGCGTATGAGTATATACGTATATATAAATGCCCGCTCCTCTCTCTCTCTCTCTCTCTCTCTCTCTCTCTCTTGTATTTTGTGAAAATCTTCCTTCGTCTTCTCCCGAACCCTCTCTCCCGCTTGTATTTGGGGAAAACTCTCTCTCTCTCTCTCTCTCTCTCTCTCTCTCTCTCTCTCTCTCTCTCTCTCTCTTTGTGTTCTCATCAGCCTAATGGCTGAGTGGGTTCTTTCAAACTTTTATATTCACCTATGTACTTTCCTCATGGTTTATCGTAAGGGCTCTGCTCTTGCTATCGAGGTCATTATCTGAGATGTTCCTCGTGCGAGTTATGTCTTTTATATCTTTCTCGTTCACTTCTACTCTTCCGTGGGATATTGTCATGTTTGTCCGTTTGAGTAACTCGGTTTTTCCAAGGAAAAGGTCAAACTTCTAGTGATGTAGTTTTGTTTTTCATTCAAGTCAGTTTTCGTGTTTTCATCCAAATCATTTCGACTTTCATCAGATTCATCTCGGTTATTGTGCTTCCACCGAAGGCGACCCGTTTTTCATCTAATTCATCACAATTGTTATTTTTATATTATTCAATATGAATCGTTCATACTAATCCAAGGCTTCCCTCTATCCTATCCCCACTTCCTTAGGCTCCCACAGCCATATAGTCACACCATCTTCCTCAACCTCGGTTTTCTTTTTAAGCCTTCCTTCATTTATTCCATCCCGTGGATACCTCGGAGTCCCATATTTAAACGCTATTCCGCATAGCCAACGAAATCAATTCAGTTACACGACTAAAAAAGTAAAAAGGTAAGAAGTAGAACAAAGTATTCTAGTGGTGGCGGTGGGCAGCAATATCGCCGTGTAGAACCGTACCATTCATTCTCTCTCTCTCTCTCTCTCTCTCTCTCTCTCTCTCTCTCTCTCTCTCTCTCGGTATGCAGTGCTTAGAGATGCTCTTTTGTTCTGTTCCCAGTAACAGGCAAATATGTATACCTATGTGTAGACGTCCCTGTTCTCTAATGGCTAACACTCGTTGCTATTGTGTATTGCTTTTATCGGTCTCAGTGGCTATGGAATACAACTTCTGGCCCACTTCAGACACACTCTCCCTCCCTCCCCCCATCCCCCCATCCCATCCCTTCAACTTA
>NC_087202.1:37788074-37793074 GCF_015104395.2 Macrobrachium nipponense | reverse complement strand
ACATAGGAAGGACGTATCCCTCAGTAGAGGTGGAACATAGTACATCCTCCCTATGTGAACTCTCTTGAGAGACTGAGAGTTTCCAGCCATGGGACTGGCTTATCAACAGCCAATCAGGAGCGTCGTAAGCGACTGGCCTAGACATTAGATGCACGCTTAACGTGAATGTACTATAGTGCTTGCAGATAGGTTTCTTTGATTCTGATTGAAACTCGTTGCAAGTGAGGTGGCATCGTAAGGCCCAGACCGAGAAGAATTCCAGGTCATGACTGTGTGTGTTTCTCCTTGTCAAAGGGTGTACCTTCTCCGAGTTAGGCAGAGTAGTGGATATTCGAGAGTCAAGCCTTATGAAGATAAGAACTCCAGTATGTGTGTAAGGAACCGCTACTGAGCTGGAGAAATATGACGAAGTAATGGTTGGCGTAACCAGCATTCCAGTGTTCAGTATGGACAACTTGTTTAATATTATCCTGTTGATGTTACACAGACACAGACACAGACACACACGCACATCTACAAGACTGTGCCTTACAAAGGGACTCTCTTTCCAGTGAGGAAAAGAAGTACGATCACACGCACACGCACGCACAGAGTTTAAATATAGATATATATATATATATACTATATATATATATATATATATATATATATATATATATATATATATGTGTGTGTGTGTGTGTGTGTGTGTCGTGTGCGTGGTGTGACGCTGTCTACCTATTCTACTGAATTATATATATATATATATATATATATATATATATATATATATATATATATGTGTGTGTGTGTGGGTGTGTGTGTGTTTGTGTGTGTGCGTGTGTGTGTGGTTGTGTGTGTGGTGCATAACGGAGAGAGAGAGACAGAGAGAGAGACTTTTGAAATTGTGTGTGCGTCCACGAAATTGTTTGTGAACATACATTCACTCATGTGTATATACACTACTTACCGATTAAAGTAAAATGATTAGAAAATTTTTTGTACTGACTGCCAGTTAGAAACCATGTTTACAGCAGTGAATGCTCGGCGTAATAGTTGTTTGTATTTACTCTACGAATTAAAAGGCAACTGGGTATGAAAAGATATCGTAAGCCAGGCTATTACCGTCATTAAAGAAAAAAGTTATCGGTTGAGCATTAAGAAAATTAATGTCGTTTCCGACGAATATATGATTAAAACTTCAGTCGTTTGGATTTAAGATTAATGGGCGGAAACAAATCTTTTGTATAGGTGCCGACACAGCCGCTGGTACTGAATTGTTGATTTCTTGATTTTTGTTTTTTATGTAGTTTATGTAGTATGTTTCCTTCCTACTCTGATACAAGTTTACTGTAAGTTTTACAGCTGAACGATCAACGTTATGTCTGCCAGACATAAAAATTTAGATATTTTTGTCTACGACAAAGGAATGTTTCTATCTTGAACAACAGTATTCTTCCAAGTAAACCAAGTTTATTTATATACACAAATAAAGTAGAGGGAGAAAAGCCTGAAACACGAGTGAGCGAGTGTTACACGTGGAAAAATGGCCCGCCCCCGATACGCAGTAGGGTGGAAAATGTTGTTTAGGCATGTGTCAATCATCAATCAAAAGCTGCCAGTTTGTTTTTGTTTCTTGATTTTTCCCATTCTTTTATTTATTTTCGAGACAGGAATACCATTATGACAGATGTGCATCATGAAAAATAAATTCACGCAGAGAGAGAGAGAGAGAGAGAGAGAGAGAGAGAGAGAGAGAGAGAGAGAGAGAGAGAGAGAGAGAGAGAGAGAATGAAATATTTCATGGGTATTGAAAGTTACATTTGACCTTCACTTGGTAACTTGGGGCTCAGTAATCCTTAGTAATTCTAATGAATACACCGATTTTATGAAAAGCTGGCAACAAGATTCCTCGTTACATGCACAATATCTGTCAATGTCTGTCCATGTCTATCAAAGAGAGGCTAATATGGAAAGAGAGAGAGAGAAACAAAAATGTGTGGAGATCGTCAGCTAGACTCTAGCTGAGGTGAATGACGTGTCGTGGAATTATGGTTCATAAAAGGGGAAGAAGTGACTGATGAAAATGTAAATGGAGTTTTGAACCTTCGTTGCAATTAAGATAGTCTCTTACTACTCTTGCATGCGAACAGTGATCCCAGTTAACTTACGATCGATGAGTCCTCTTGAATGTGAATCTGTGTTCTTGGGTTTGTGGATAAACAAACAAATTTTTGTCCTCTTATGCATGACGTTGTTTACAAGTTGGGTGTTTTTGAGCAAATACAGTTCCCCTCCTCTTTAAACACGCATTTAAGTTTGTGGATATTCAAATCATTCTGCCTGTTCCTGAGCATTTTAATTGTACTTCTTGCGTCAAATATTAATGCGCACGAAAGTAATCATGCACGTAATGACTTGCCTGCTTTATCATACAATAGTTAGAACCTACCCCAACCTCGGGCGTGTATGTGATTATGTGAAAATGTGTATCGTTTTTCTTGCTTGTATGGATTTTTTTTCTGTAAAAGAAAACTTTTGTGCCGGCTTTGTCTGCCCGTCCGCCCTCAGATCTGAAAAACTACTAAGGCTAGAGGACTGCAAATTGATGCGTTGATCATCCACCCTTCAATCATCAAACATACCAAATTACAACTCTTTAGCCTGAATAGTTTTTATTTTTATCTAAGGTTAAAGTTAGTCATTATCGTGCAACTCACTGATACTACTGCATTTGGGTAGCAACTGCTAGCGGTCGTAGCTGATAGTTTTACACAACATTATACTTCATACAGAAAACTCGCTTGTGCCGAAGTAGAAACTTCCGATCATTTATTGCTTGTTTTACTGTAATTCTTGGGCAGTTTGTTCAATTTCATGTGAAATTAAGTCTTGGTTTGCTTGCTTTAACCTTTTAGCTAAATATTTTTACTACCAGCATCAATACATTACAAGCCTTTGTTTTCACTGTTAATGTTTCGTTTTTTTTTTTTTTTAAGTACAAAACGGGAAGCTCAGGGAAGAAATTGCATTCCGCCACGTCCCTTTGTTTAGCATTTTGAAAGGAGGAAATCAACGTCAACGTCGTAACAATAGCAGAACCAAAACGTTGTTGGCGGTAAAATCTCTTAACAAACTTTCCTCTCCGAAGTAAAGCCTTCGACTGGCGCGCGTGTGAGGGCGCGCATTTAAATTCCCTCGTCGATAGAGCTGCTCCCGATGTGTGCGGGGAGGTATTTCTTAAATGATCCCGAGAAGTGGCGGCGGGCATTTGCGGAATCCCGCCGATGAATAATATTGTTCACACGGATGAGGAGCGCCGGGATAATGTTCCCCCATTATCGATAGGCAAACGACGGTCTTTGTGTCCTTGCAGGTTCTTTATTCTCTCTCTCTCTCTCTCTCTGCGTCTATTCTCACTTTTTTCTCATGTTTTTTTTGCGTGTTTTTTTTTTCTTTTTTATGGGGTTTTTGGGGGGCGGCCTGCCTGGCTTGAATCATTTGTATTCAGTTTTAATTTTTTATTTTGTTTTTTCTACATTTATGTTATTGTTTTTCTTTTTTGTTTTTGCACTTTAGCATTGAAGCATGTATTGAAGTCAAGAATACTTTCTCTCTCTCTCTCTCTCTCTCTCTCTCTCTCTCTCTCTCTCTCTCTCTCTCTCTCCACGTTTTCTAATGCTTAGAAATACCTTTATGTTGTTCACTTAATTACAATTCATCTATTATATGAATAAGTAAAGAAAAAACGTATAGGTTGCTTACAGGATCGCAAAATGCGCACGCTACCAAACAAATATAAAGATTGCAAGGAGCCTTCTTTCTTTGCTCATTTAACGAATAATGATCATTTCTGGCCCCTGATCAAATAATACTGCATCGTGAACCGATCACTAACCGTGGAACGAGTTCCTAGGGTAAGGAGATGCCCTCTAAAAGTAAGTTACATAGTGTCCCATCTCGAACCTTTGATACAACTCCGCTCATCTAGTGAATATGAGAAATGGCTTCACCGTCATATTAGAATTTCCATTTATAAGTAATATTTCCTGGCTGTTCAAGTATAGTTATGTATAATCATGGATGGTATAGTTATGTTTATGCAGGAAATTGATTTCCACTTGTCGGGTAACTTTCATATTAGAGTACTTTGCATAAATGCTGTGTAGTCAGCATCCTATTTTTCCCTTACAGGTAACTGAATAAAATTCACACAGTTAATAAAGAATTTAATAAAGGATTTTAAGCCTTTAGATTGAGTATCTTTAGTGATTAGACGTATTGTGGTATTAAAGAAAGAAAAAAAAAAAACATTTAATAACAACCCTTGGCTTCGTGCAGTGAATATATAAAAAAGTCTTACGCTATATTATACAGATAAAACTTGTAATGCCGAAGAACCCAAGTGGAGTACCTACCAGTAATTACTAACAAGTATCACTTCGTGCAATATACTATTCCTTAATGGCAAATAAAGGACTCGAAACAGAGACCTAGTCATAGTTCTCATCTCAACTCAGTGGAAGAATTGGTACAAAGATGAAGCGTTAAGCCCAACTCCCAGAGGCGTTCAGTTTATAATGCTGAATTCAGATGTCATGGGGACCCAATCAGCGTCCATCTTTAGGGATGGAGACTTATGCAAGTATAATCGTGGGAGGATTAGATTCCTTATGAAGAGCCTCAGTGGCGTGGTTGGTATGGTCTTGGCTTGCCACCTCGTTGGCCGCGAGTTCGATTCTCGGGCATTCCACTGAGGGGGTTAGATATGTGTATTTCTGGTGATAGAAGTTCACTCTCGACGTGGTTCGGAAGTCACGTAAAGCCGTTGGTCCCGTTGCTGAATAACCACTAGTTCCATGCAACGTAAAAACACCATACAAACAATAGATTCCTTATGGATAATTTTCATGTTAAGACTCTTTCCTTCTTAGTTTCATTTATCACTGTTGCAGTTATAATACCTCAGATCAGAATGATGTGGTCATAATTTAGCCTCGAAATAAATATACTACCTTGAA
>NC_087202.1:37775574-37778074 GCF_015104395.2 Macrobrachium nipponense | reverse complement strand
TACCTAAAGTTGGTGGATCAAATCAAGGTTTTCAAAAAAACAGGACCTAAAGTTGGTTGGCCTGATCAGGGTAAGCATAATGCTGGTCCAAAAGAAATGCCTTTAATTGGTAAGCCATAAAACTGGACCAAAGGAACTGCCTAAAATTTGTGGGCCAGATCAAGGTTAACAGAAAGCTGTACCAAAGGCAATGCCTAAAGTTGGTGGACCAGATCTAGCTCACCAAAAAACTGGACTAGGTCACCAAAAGGCTGAAACAAAGATTAACAAAGAGCAAGGTCTGAATTTTTACGCCAGAACAAAATCAACAAAAGCTGGCCGAAAGGAATTGCCTCAAATAGGTGGACCAAATCAAGATCAACAAAAAACTGGACCAGCAAAACTCACTGACGTATCAAAGAGTCATGCCAGATGATTTTGGCGTCTGATGAGAAGGGGATATGGTGAGCGACCTGTTGCAAGAGTGGCCATGGAAAAGGAAGCACTAAGCACATAAAGAAGAGGAAATGAAGAAAACATGAGAAACAACGAAATAGACGAATGGATGATGTAAGTTACAAACAACTGAAAAATACTTATTAACAACAGCGACCCCAACGGGTAATTGACAACAGCCCAACCGGTAATTAAGCTGAGAAGAGTCTACAGTCTACACAATATTTATGCACAAGAATAATACCGTGCAACTTATTATTATTATGGTTTTTTGTCAAAATTATAATGCATATTTTGTTTTTCTCTTTTCCTTTTTGAAATTCCTAAACCGAATGGTACGAGAGGCAATACAAGGCTGACACTCGATTCCAAAAGTTGGTCAAAGTAAAGAATTCGTCTCCAACTCCTTCAAGTCTCACCCATAAATTCTCCGTCGTTAAGCACTTGTGGGAAAGAATAGTTCCTGGGAGAATTTTAGGATATTTGCTCGCGAGCATATGCAGACACACACACACACACACACCACACACTCACACACACACACACACACACACACACACATATATATATATATATATATATATATATATATATATATATATATATACATATATATATATATATATATATATATATATATATATATATATATATATATTATATATATATATTTCCTTTGGGTTCGTTTCCTGCGAGTATGGTTAATTTTCTGAATAATATTATTAATAATAATCTATCTTTATTATAAATTATATGAATATGGTTAAACCCCTTCATTGTCTTACTGACTGAGACACTTTTATTCTTTCTTCCTTTCTTTACATTTTCTAGCATTACTTCAATTTATATGTCATTTATAGCCTCTTTATATTCACGTATAGCAGGCTGCAGGCATTCGGTAGATATCTGTATGCTGAGCAGTTGGTTTTCATGGATCATTTACAAGGCAGTGAAGTATTGTTGCAGTGTGAGCAATTTCATCCTCCTGTATAAGTTCTGTTTCTGGTCTGTTGTATTTATCTATAAGGTTAGATACTGTCACGATAGTGTGCCTCGCTCTATTGCTCCTGTAGTTGTACTGGCAGACTTGTCGTGGTATAACCAAAATATCTGAATATGAATAACTCCAGTTAGAAACTGAACATAAATATCCACGAATAATGTTTTGCTAGCAGTTCCATTTCTCTGCAGAACCCATTATTATTCCACATTCAAAGGATGATCTCAGGTCAGTGTGGCTGTTGATTCAGAGGCTTGTTTTTGGAGGTCAGTAGAAGCAACTCCTCTTACAATTTTTCTTTTTAATGTCTTCATATATTCTTTGAAGGCCATACTGTAATGGTATTATATGATATGTATCACTTGAATGGTTTCTTGATGATCTGCAGTACAGAGAACACTGCTGGTAATGTTACGCCGCATTGTCGTCTCAACATGGATTAAGTATTTATAAATCAGCGTTTCACATACTACGTATCGTCAAATGATCCTTTTGTAGCTCTTGGCCATATCACACGAATATATTTGGAATTAAGGATTCTTTTATTGTGTTGATTCACATTAGTAACGATACTTGATATATTTATTTGCTCTTCAATAAACCGTGGCATTATTTTTGTCCTGCAGGACGTCATAATTTTTATAAGTATCTTTTCTATTCTTTGGCTGAAATATTAGTAAATAAACAAAACTTCTTGGACAATTTTTTGGCATTTTTCGTTATTGCCTAAGAGGCTGTGTTACATCAGCATTTAAACATAATCAGATACATGACTGTAATTGCTTTTAGTAAATTTATTTCAGAATAACTGCATATATACGCGACGGGAAAACTTATGTAAGAGGCATGTCGGTAATTATCAAGACAACACAGAGGATTGTCAGAAAACAGCCAGACAGACAGAATAAAAAAAAAATCTTTTAATAAGAAGTGAATAAATAAATTTCACTCCCCCCCCACCCCACCCCACCCCTCATACTCATTTTCATAATAAGTGATATTTTCGTGGCCGTTGCCTTGACAACAAAATAACACAGAGCGGACGACTAAAGAGAGGAACCTCGA
>NC_087202.1:37765574-37770574 GCF_015104395.2 Macrobrachium nipponense | reverse complement strand
ATATATATATATATATATATATATGATAGTTATATGATCGCATAATAAGCATGGTCTGTTGAAGTAATTACTCTATTAAATATTTACATTTCAAAATCATATGGTAAAAGGTAGCCTCCGTCTGACTACGAGCTGTTGGTATATAGGGTTTGTGTAAAGAGTAAAATGTAAAAAATAAATCTATGCGAGGCCTGGAAACCCAAGAAGACAACGTATAATGCTGACACTATATGATCACTGCAAAACTAAAAATGTTCGAGTTCCTAGGAACAACAATGATAATAAAGGAAACCACTGTATAAGTGTGTCGATATTGTATGCATGTAATATTGGAAGGAAAGGATCAGGCGATTCAATTCAGGAAATGTCTTATGGGATCTGTAATAACACGAATGTTATATATATATATATATATATATATATATATATATATATATATATATATATATATATTCAATCAGATGAGAGCATTAAAAAGGGGCCAGGAATCCACCAAACATAGTGAAGAATATTTTATTATGGAACGTTTCATACTGCTTCAGAGCACATCTTCAGCCTGTAATTATAAATTGTGACAATTTAATTAATAGTAAAATAATACATTAAGACTAAAATATCAAGATAATAAGTTAATTAAAAACCTCAGAGAACATTTAAAACAAACAATAGACTAAAACTTTAAGAAATACGTTAATTAAAATTTACACAAACATTTAAAACAAATAATGAGAGGACAAGTACAAGTACCCTAAGTACAAGTAGAGAAGGGAATGATTTGAAAACACAGGTCGGCCCAGATCTCAGTTATGCTAAATACAACGTGGCAGCAGCCATGTTTGCATTTAGAGAAGGAACCAGTCGTTTGATGTATAATGACTCAAGTGTCGTTAAGTAATTGTTGGGAGTGCTGTCAATGATTGAGAAATGTGTTTTATCAATATTAATTTTACATATTTTGGCGTGGTTACGGATATTGGATAATTTTGGGTTTGTTATCCTTTGTCCTGTTCTGTAGCTAACACCTAAGTGACTGCAATATCTCACTTTTAGTAACCGTTTGGTCGATCCGACGTAAATACCAGGACAACCCGGACAATTAAATTTATAAATGACGTCGGATATCATGAACGGTGGTAGTCTTTCTTTGTGCGTAAAAAATGTGCCAATTTTGAATGGGTTGACAGGAATCAAGTTTAATTTTAAACAACCTATTTCACTTTCAATGATTTTCCTTATTCGCTCGCCTAATTTGTTTTTATATGTAAAAGGAATGGTACAGTACATAACTAACTTCTTAACATCATAGGAAGGAACTTGCTCAGAAAAATTATTATTTAAAATTCTATTTACTACATTATAAAAATAATTTACTGGATAAGAATTGTTAATAAAATACCTCTTTAAAAATTCATTTTCTTCGTGAAATAAATTCCAATTTGAGGTATATTTCATAGCTCTAAAAACCAGGGTTGAGATGGCATTAATTTTAAAATTCAAAAAACAAAAACTATAAAAAATATTACCCCAACCCCCAAACCCGAAAATGTATGCTTCTAAAAATGGTAGTGTTGAGTCTATCATCTTCCTTAACAATCTTTAGATCTAAAAATGATAAGCAGTTATTATGCTCGGTTTCCATAGTAAAATCCAAGAAGGCTTCACTTTGACACTTATATTTAAATAATAAAAAAAGTGTCATCAACATACCTTCGATAAAAAATGTGGCTTAAAATTAGAAGGGCATTCTGTTAAAAAGTTTGATTTTAAAAAGTCCATAAAAATATCTCGACCCTGGTTTTTAGAGCTATGAAATATAACTCAAATTGGAATCTATTTCACGAAGAAATTGAATTTTTAAAGAGGTATTGTATTAACAATTCTTATCCAGTAAATGTTTTTTATAATGTAGTAAATAGAATTTGAAATAATAATTTTTCTGAGCAAGTTCCTTCCTATGATGTTAAAAAATTTTGATTTTAAAAAGTCCATAAAAATATCTCGACCCTGGTTTTTAGAGCTATGAAATATAACTCAAATTGGAATCTATTTCACGAAGAAATTGAATTTTTAAAGAGGTATTTTATTAACAATTCTTATCCAGTAAATGGTTTTTTATAATGTAGTAAATAGAATTGAAATAATAATTTTTCTGAGCAAGTTCCTTCCTATGATGTAAGAAGTCGTTATTACTGTACCATTCCTTTTACATATAAAAACAAATTAGGCGAGCGAATAAGGAAAATCAATGAAAGTGAAAGAAATAGGTTGTTTAAAAATTAAACTTGATTCCTGTCAACCCATTCAAAATTGGGCACATTTTTTACGCACAAAGAAAAAACTACCACCGTTCATGAGATCCGACGTCATTTATAAATTTAATTGTCCGGGTTTGTCCTGGTATTTACGTCGGATCGACCAAACGGTTACTAAAAGTGAGATATTGCAGTCACTTAGGGTGTTTAGCTACAGAACAGGACAAAGGATAACAAACCCAGAATTATCCAATATCCGTAACCACGCCAAAATATGTAAAATTAATATTGATAAAACACATTTCTCAATCATTGACAGCACTCCAACAATTACTTAAAGACACTTGAGTCATTATACATCAAACGACTGGTTCCTTCTCTAAATGCAAACATGGCTGCTGCCACGTTGTATTTAGCATAACTGAGATCTGGGCCGAACTGTGTTTTCAAATCATTCCTTCTCTACTTTAACTTGTACTTAGGGTACTTGTACTTGTCCTCTCATTATTTGTTTTAAATGTTTTGTTTGTGAAATTTTAATTAACATATTCTTAAAGTTTTAGTCTATTGATTGTTTTAAATGATTCTGAGGTTTTTAATTAACTTATTATCTTGATATGTTAGTCTCAATGTATTATTTTAATATTAATTAAATTGTCACAATTTATAATTACAAGCTGAAGATGTACTCTGAAGCAGTATGAAACGTTCCATAATAAAATATTCTTCACTATGTTTGGTGGATTCCTGGACCAATAATATTATGATATATATATATATTATATATATATATATATATATATCATATATATATATATATATATATTGTTTGTGTAGAAATCGGTTTTTTCTTATACAGAAAAGCGATAAGAAAAGAAAGGAAGGGTAGGGGTCTATTATGACCCCAAGCAAAAATGTTTATTTACTTGTCTACTATGATTACCGAATTAACCGTTCCAGTTCGGGTGGCATTCCATGGAGATGTATAATCATATATATTTTTTTAATTAATATAATTTGACAGAAGAGGAGCAAAAGCAGGACCGTCTTTGTAGCTTAGAGGTTTCATGGACACTGCGAGCGAATGCCAGAGGTTCACTAGGATTTGCCTCCTTACATAGGCACCAAAGAATCCTTTGATGGGATTCCCGGCTGCGTTCCTTTCATGTAATGTCGCAGGAGGTCACTCTTCATATTTGTTTGTTTTCATTTGACAGGAATGCTACGATGCGCGAATGTTTGAAGGGAATTTCACTGGTGAGCCTTTACTATACAACAGTTCTTGGAGCTATAAAGGAATGATGTCAGCGAAGGACGAATGAACAGAAATGCCATTTACTCTAATGGCATTGCTCTTCATTCGATTAAGTTTCCATTACATTTAACTATTAAATAACCACAGACAGTAACCCAATCACCGTACATGGCGTTTTTGTATTATAAACTTCAGAACTAATTTTGTAAAATTACGTACGGTCGTTAAATACATATGAAAAGCAAATATAAGTTCCCTTGATGTTCCTGGTGTATTATCAAGTTTGAGGAAAAAGATTAAAAATACTTAAAATGCCTAAACAACTATTTTATTTTAGGAATCGTAGCTTAATCTCCAATGACTTAAAAACTGTTTTTAAAGATTACATAAAGCACCAAGGACCATTATTTTTGTAATTAGGAATAAAAAATGGTGGGGGTTTCCAAGAAAAACGACCTATAATGAATACTTATTTCTTTACAGTCTTTCATTTGAAATATGTGCTTGTCTGCTTCTTTTTGTTATGTTTTCCAGCATGTTGAAGGAAACTATAGATATCTATGAGGCTGGAAAAGTATATATTTATCAGTTACTAAAAGAATCCTTTGTATGTAAACTCTTGTGCTTTATTCAATTAGATTTTATTAACTCAGAGCCAGATAATAGTAAACAATGAATCAATATATTATTTTAGAATTCTGTTATATTTTCGTTTCATAACCAGTTGCATGATTAAACAGTCAAATAATATATTATTTTAGAATTTTGATTCATTTTCTTTTCATAACCAGTTGTAAGATTAAACAGTGATATGATATATTGTTTTAGATTTTTTTTTTCATTTTCGTTTCATAACCAGTTGTATGATTAAACAGTGAAATGATGCATTATTTTAGAATTTCGATTCATTTTCGTTTCATAACTAGTTGTATGATTAAACAATGAAATAATATGTTGTCTTAAAATTTTTATCCATTTTCGTTTCATAACAGTTGTATGGTCAAAAAACGAAATGATATGTTCTTTTAAAATTTTTATTCATTTTCGTTTCATAGCCAGTTGTATCATTAAACAGTGAAACGATACATTTTAGAATTTTTATTGATTTTCGTTTCATAACTAGTTGTATGATTAAACAATGAAATAATGTTGTTTTAAAATTTGTATTCATTTTCATTCCACAACCAGTTGTATCATGAAACAGTGAAATAATATACTTTATTTTAGAATTTTAATTCATATTTTTTTCATAACCAGTTATATGATTAATTTGCCTTGTGAATGCAAGGAAATGTAATGGAAGGAAAGCTTTTTTAGACACTGACCGAATTGTAAAGAGAGAAACACGTAATTTAACTCAAAACGCTTTTTAGTACCATTTGATTATTATAAGAGCTCTTAAGCTTCGCCAGCTGCAGTTCAGCACACAAAATCTTAAAAACAAAAACATGGAATTTTCTTTTTAATATTTGATGTAATCATATCAGATTACA
>NC_087202.1:37748074-37760574 GCF_015104395.2 Macrobrachium nipponense | reverse complement strand
CATGGTGGAACTCTTATTCCAGCCCCTGACTACAGCCAACGAAAATTCGAGGAAATAGAACAACAAGAATTATTTACTTTTCCACTTTGTCTTTTAGATGCACACTTTCATTTATCATTTAGTCAATTTTTTATGATAAAAAATATCAATTTTTCTATAGCAGAACTGCAATTAGTTATGAATAAAACCAAAATTACTGACGTCACTATGTATGCGTATAATCGTAGGTTATTATTTTATTGTTATTTCCTTTTACTATTTACCAATGTTTTCTTGGTTTCGATCATATCTTCACAATCTTCGCAATTTCTATATCAGATAGATAGTTTACTTCCACTTATTTGGTAATGAAACGATGGCGTTTCCTGATGTTCCTAAAAGTTAATGGATACATTGCATTTGCTTACTTTATGAGGACAAGTTTCTCGTCCTCGCATAACACACACACACTCACGTCTATATATATATATATATATATATATATATATATATATATATATATATATATATATATATATATATATATTATCATATATATATATATATATATATATATATATATATTAATATATATATATATATATGATATATATATATATATATATATATATATATATATGCATACTATGGGCGTAATGTCTGTCTGTCTGTCTGTCATTCAATCACGGCCAAACGGCTGGTCAGATGGGCATGAAACTTGGCAGGGTTTATGGTGGGGACCCTAAGATGGTTTGTAATGGGGTTTCATCCAACCTATCCCCTCCTTGTAGGGGGTGGGGGTGAGAAGGGATTCCCTGAACGGAGCTGTTTCTGGCCGTGAAACGAGGCTGGTTATTCCCGTAGACTTAGTTAATTTACGACTTTTTCATGCATAATTTCTGTACAACTTCCCCGGAGAAAGTCGCAAATATTTCAGCTCGGACACAATAGAAGATGAAAATTATCATTAATATCCGAACAGATTTTTTGAATACCTTAAAATCCATCGAACTGCCAGTGCACAAAATAACGTTGAAGAAGTACTGCCCGATAATGTTGCTTCGGAATTTCGATCCTGCCAATGGACATAATAAAAAGGAAACTGACAAGTTCCTACTTTCTACTCTAATTTGGAAGACACAGGATCATAAGAGCATTTATCAGTAGCCTATAACGCACTGACATACAAGTTGCGTCTTTGCAGTAACATAATGAAAAGAAAGATACTTTGTTATTCGTATCACCGTGCAAAGTAATTGACAAAAGAAACGAACCAATCAAGATCCCTGTTTCCGTTAAATGAAAGTCACCGACCTTACCTTACAGACCTTACATCTTGTTCGGGTTGCCCCCAGGTCCCTCAGTGTGAGGCACCTCTAATGTTCTTTATACCAGAGAGTTGCTAGTACATCTTCCGGTATATTTTGCATCTTCCCCCCAATCTTGGATGGTCTGGGATGCAGTTTAGATATTTGTCGAGCTTATTCTTAAACACATCTACGCTCACTCCTGATATATTCCTCAGATGAGCTGGCAACGCATTGAATAGACGCCTGCATTATCGATGCTGGTGCGTAGTGGATTAATGTCCTGTGTGCTTTCCATTATTTTTCCTGGTATAGTTTTGGGCACTATTAATCTACCTCTGCTTGCTCTTTCTGATATTTTTAGTTCCATGATATTTTCTGCTATTCCTTCTATCTGTTTCCATGCCTGAATTATCATGTAGCGTTCTCTTCTCCTTTCTAGACTATATAATTTTAAGAAATTGTAGTCTTTCCCAGTAGTCTAGGTCCTTAACTTCTTCTATTCTAGCTGTAAAGGACCTTTGTACACTCTCTATTTGTGCAATATCCTTTTGATAGTGTGGGTACCATATCATATTGCAATATTCAAGTGGACTACGAACATATGTTTTTATAAAGCATAATCATGTGTTCAGCTTTTCTTGTTTTTGAAGTGCCCCTAACAACATTCCCATTTTGCTTTACATTTTGCCAACAGAGTTGCTATTTGATCATTGCATAACATGTTCCTATTCATCATCACACCAAGGTCTTTAACTGCTTCCTTATTTGTGATGGTCTCATTATTAGGTCCCTTATATGCATATAGCTTTCTTTCTCTGTCTCCATATTTATTGATTCAAATTTATCAGGAGTTAAATACCATCCTATTTACCTCTGCCCAATCATATACTTTGTTAAGGTCTCTTTGTAGAGCGTTCCTATCTTCATCACAAGTAATTTGCTCTACTTATTCTTGTGTCATCTGCGAAACTACTCACTACGAATCCTTAACATTATTGTCTATGTCTTCAATCATAATAACAAACAGTATTGCAGCTAACACCGTACCTTGCGGCACACCGGATATTACCTTGGCTTCATCCGATTTCTCGTCGTTTGCAATAACTATCTGTTTTCTGTTGTGTAAAAATTCTTTTAAACCATCTTCCTACTTATCCACGATATTGTGTTTCTAATTTTCTTCGCCAATATATTATGGTCTACTTATCAAAAGCTTTTGCAAAGTCTAAATACCATATGTTTTCATTTCCGCTTTTCATATTTTTGAATATGTTTTCACGGTGGACTAACAGTTGGGTTTGTGTACTTTTTCCGGGTACGAAACCATGTTGTCCTTTATTAAACAAATTATTTTTTATTAATGTTTCATAATATTTTTCTTCATTACCCTTTCATACACTTTCATAATATGTGATGTTAGACTCACAGGCCTATAATACTTGCCTCTAGTCTTGATCCACTTTTGAAAGTAGGGGTAATATATGCTAATTTGTGCTCATCATATATCTTGCCTGTATCTACACTTTGTCTTAATAATATTGCAAGTGGCTTTGCGATAGAATGAACTACTTTCTTTAACAAAATAGCAGGAATTCCAATCAGGCCCTGCAGCAGCTCCATTTTTAATTTCATTAATAGCCTGCACAATATCAGCTTCATTAATATCTATGTCAGCTAAATATTCACTATTTTCATCCCTTACTTCTATATCATTATCTTCATTATCTATTCTAGGGTGAATTCTCTCTTATATCGTTCTGCCAGTATGTTGCAAAATTTCCTTTTTTTTTTTTTTTTTTTTTGTTTTTTTCATTCGTTAATCTCCCGTTCAATTCTCAGAGGGCCTATTTCTATTCTTCTTTTATTCATCTTCTTCGCATATGAGTATAATAGTTTGGGGTTTTGGCTGATATTTAATAGGGTTTTTTCTTCCAAGTCCCGTTTTCATTTTCTTTTGATTGTATAATCTTTTGTTCTGCATTTTCTATCTTACTTTTTAGTTCTATAACTTTCATGCATTTTTTTCTTTTGCAAGACCTTTTTTCCACTTTCTGATTTTCTGGAACAAGATCCTTCTGTCTCTTGGTATGCATGAATGATGTTTACTTTTCTTCTTCGGTAATATATTTTTCCACTATTATCTCCAATATTTTATATAATATCTCCGTTATGACCCTGATGTCATCACCTTACGAAAATGTTATCCCAATCTTTGTTTAATTCTTCATTAATTTCTGACCACATTTTATATTTTTACTGTAGAAGTTGTATTTTCCATATCCTTCCCCACTTTTTCATTTCTTGCTTATCTCTATTTTCACTTTGCTTTGGAATGGACTGTTAATTCTATGACATTATGGTCTGAAATACTCGCATTATAAACTATTATTTCTTTAACATAATTCATCTCGTTCACAATACTAGGTCTAAAGTAATTTTCCTTTCTTGTTGGCAGGTGATTTATTTGTTGAATGTTGTATTCTAGTAGCATATCTAATAGCTTTTCAAATTGCCTCTTATCTTCTGCACTAATATTACTCTCTTTTTTATATGTATAAGTACAACCACAATCTCCTATTCGTTCTTTCCATTCTACGAAAGGAAAGTTGAAGTCACCAGATAGGAGAATAGTCCAGTCCCCTTGTGATTTCTACATATATCATCCAATTTTTCATTATTAAGTCAAACTCTTTAGTATTAGGAGGTCTATATATACTGTTCATCAATTTTTCAGATTCAAATTCTACCGCTATTAGTTCACATTCTGAGTTACTATATTTCTCATATATTTTTCCTTGTTTTTTGTCTTTCCCATATATTGCGGTTCCCCCTTGATTCCTATTTTTTCTATCTGATCTATAAGTTTGAGGAACCCTTTTATTTGATCATCATTCCCAGTCTCTTGGGAATACCAGGTTTCACTTATAATTCATTATATCTATTTTCTTTTTCATTTTGGGTTAGTTCTTCTAAGTACTCTATTTTTCTTTTTGAGTTACTCGTAACTAAACCCTGCGCATTCATCACTATGATGGTTTGCGTGTTTTTCTCCTTCATTTAATACTGATAGTAATAAGGATTTTCCCATGTCTCTTTCCTGTTCTGGTATGTTGTTCTTTTTTTCATTTCCAGAAATTCTGACATTAAAAAATCCAACTTTTCCATAATATTTTGATCTTCCTTCATCATAATTATTAATTTTGTGTCTGAATCTGCAATTTTCTCCGTTTCTGCAATATCCTCTTGCATAATAAATACAGTTATTATCTCTTGAGTGAATTTCGGAGCTGATGCTTGAAATTTTTTGCTGACACCTCTGCATATCTCATTGGTGGTTTGCTTTTCTCTTTTACCTGATATTCTTGATTTCTCTCTTTATTTGTTTCTTTCTTATTTTGGATTTTATTACTTGGTTGGTTATTTATTTGATTATGATTCATGGCTACAGGGTGCATATTTGCATTTTTTGTCGAACTTACATCCTTTTCCAATTCTTTTAGGTTTTTACATATTTTTGGATGCAGATCTCTGCAATCATCCCCATATCCATCTAAGTATGCACATTTACCATATATTTCATAGTTTTGACATATCTTAGGATGTTTGTAGTAACATCTTTCTCCAAATCTGCAATTCCCTCTTTTCAAAAGGTTGCAGATTTTGTCTTTCTTGTCTATTTTTTCCTCTTTCCCGTCATTGTATAGATCTGGGTATGAGCCTCTTCGGATTTGCTTTTCTGTTGTCATATCGTAATTTATTCTTCGTAGGTATGCTGCTTTATTGCCTCATATGTAGTATCAATGAGTATCTCTGCATCCATTACTTTTATCTTGTTCTTTGTTTTCCTTATTTTTTTTCTGTCATTTCATTTTGTTACTTTTTTCTTCTTCCGTTTTCCTCTTCTTCTTTTTTCTTCTTCTTCTTCCTTCTTCCTCTTCTTCTTCATCCATCAACTATTTGTACATTCAATCTTGATTTAATAACATTGTCTATCCATGATAGACCATGTTGAACAAAAAATTCTTGGTATCTTTTCTCAAATCTTGTATTACCTCAGCACACTGTGGATGGGTCGGAATGTTGCATGCAGCACATTTTGTGATTAGGTTTTGTGGATTGACTATGCTATACCAAACCTACACAGTTTGCATGCTTTTGGCATTCTTTTTCCTAATGCATCAATTAGTATATTCACAAGATTCACCTTATTCATTTTCTTTGTCGGAATATGTTGGTTTATGTATATTTTCTTTATGAGTCTCTTGACCACTTGGATTTTATTTGGAACTTCTTCAATTATTTTCAAGATGTTTTCATTAGATTTGTTCAGTTTTGAAGGATTATATCCTTCTAATATATCTATGAATGCTTTTGTATCTTTTTGGTTAGGACTGTTGCTGATTTCATAGATGAGAATGCCAGTTCCCTTCCTGCTACCTCATCGTATTGCGAATCAAGAGAGAGAGAGAGAGAGAGAGAGAGAGAGAGAGAGAGAGAGAGAGCCATTTAACGACATTAATGCACTACAATTTTATAATTTTATCTTGCTATCGAAAAATGAGAGAGAGAAAGAGAGAGGAGATAATTTGTGATTTGAGAGATAAGTAATCCGATAATCCCATCACCGTCTTCGTTACTTGACTTGCATTGAGAGAGGGAGAGAGAGAGAGAGAGAGAGAGAGAGAGAGAGAGAGAGAGAATTATTAAAAGAGGGTAAACAATAATGAATATGAACTTCTTTACGTTCATTGATCGTCCCTTCACTTACTTTAAGAGAGAGAGAGAGAGAGAGAGAGAGAGAGAGAGAGAGAGAGAGAGAGAGAGAGAGAATATCATTAAAAGAGGGGAAACAACAACGAATAAGAATTTCTCTGCGTTCAGTCATCGTCCCTTGAATTACATTACGAGAGAGAGAGAGAGAGAGAGAGAGAGAGAGAGAGAGAGAGAGAGAGAGACTATTCGTGTAATTGCCCTTATTTTAATATTGCTGAACAAATAGTACATATAAATTTTTCACTTCTGCACCCGTATTTTATCACCCATCGTAGATGGGTAAGTTTGCTGGTATATATAATGCATAATATGGAATGAGGAAACTAAGCCCTATAGCTTAGAATTTAAAATCACAACGAGGAACTAAAGAAAGTTAACGTATGTGAATGTGTTAAATATAGAAGTGTCGCACTTTCGTCGGTTGCAGTGAAATTATTCATTATGGTTATTCCGAATAGGCTGCAGAAAGAAATTTACAGGAAAAACAATCCTTAAGGATGGACAAGCTGATTTTAGAAAAGGCTGGAGGTGCAAAGATCAAATATTCGCGTCATTAAGTATTGTGTAGAATGTAAAGATTTCAAAACTTTGCTACTGAATGCATTCACCTGCGTCTGCATACCATTATTGCAGAAGGTCTGATGGCACTATGACATTCCTGATCAATATATAAAGCTAACCGAGATTTTCCTCATGTTACTTCATCTTTGCTTTTCGCTCTTTTCATGAATTTTATAATGAAAAGTGATCGTTGATGAAAGAGAAACGTTTCATTGCTGTAATTTGACAGCCATAAAATGAGATGATGATTCTTTGCAATAAGCAAAGCGCCACAAGTTTTGAAAAACGTACTTAAATATCTAGAGAGATTGGACACTACGTCTATCGTATAATGCAAAGTATTGATGCTCTTTATAATTCTCTCTGCAACAGTTTTAAATTAGTCTTGGTCATGTTGCTTTTTCCATGCATAATTGGGCAAACTTACCATTTTTTGTGTTCCATCTCTTCAGTGTGAAATGTAACTTCTATATTTTTAAGTCTATATCTTTAGAATATTGAAGCTTGTTCATACTCGTATATTATATCTTGAAGCTAAAATATTTGAAATGTAAATGGGATTGCTGGTTCAGAATTGGTTTATCGCTAATACTAGAGTGATAAGACAGTTTTTGGATACCGCAAGTATGGCAAGAAGTCAGTTGTATGCTCAAGTTTTTAGTGCAATGAAATTGTAGATCTCTGTATTAGAGTGCTCAGTATGATTGCGCAAAATAACATTTTTAAACTAATAAATTCTATAACGTGTGAAAAAAAACATTATAAAGAACTATTGATATTATGTACAGAATGTTAAAGGTTCTTTATTCATGACTGCTATTATTGAATTCACAAGAAAATATATGACGAATATAAATACACCAGAGAGAGAGAGAGAGAGAGAGAGAGAGAGAGAGAGAGAGAGAGAGAGAGAGAGAGAGAGAGAGAGCCGCATTTGCCTTTTGTGTTTGCCACAGAAGAACTTTCTTAAACCCACTTTAAAAATGTTCTACAGCAACATTCCCCTTCGTGTTGCGAGAATTCGTAAGCGTCGTTATCCAGGTATAGGAAAGGCCGCCTTTCTTTTTACAAGAAGAAAAGTGAAAGTTTTCCACTAGAGTCCAGAGAAACTATACAGCAACCTAGAGGTCTATTGTGAGCGTAAATCGGACAGAACAACAGACTATTTTTAAAGACAATTCTTATTTTCTTTTTGTTTTAGTTTTAAGCATGAAAGATCACGATATTGTGGACGTCCAGAAGAAGGGAGATATCTCAGTTTCGTCTTGTAATAGTTTAGTTCACAATACTTATATATATATATATATATATATATATATATATATATATATATATATATATATATATATATATATATATATATATATATATATATATATATAGTTTCTCTTCTTTAATACCCTTAAGCCCAGAAGTATAGAACAAGTTAAAAGTACCATCGGTTACTTTTCCCAATCCATGGGGTAGATAGACGAAACTCTCACTGAATAATGCCTTTATTTTATTCTCTCCATATATATCTTTCCAGCTTAGAGAGGGTGGCCCTAGGTTCTCAGAAGTCGTTTGTGAGGAACCTGTCCCTGCCTTGCCCTTCTTCGCCACGTTGGAAAACAATTACCAAAATTAAGGAACAATCTTAGATATAATTCAGCAGAAGGCCACTGATTTTTTTTTTAATTGTGAAAATTAGTCTCTGAAGCCAAGCACTGAAGCTTTTTTCGGACATTAAGAGCTTAATGCAGTGAAAAGGAGCTAGAGTGGTTGAATAGCTAGATAAAGTGATCCAGAAAATAAAAGAGATGAGATACTCATGTAGAACTCGGAGAAAACCTCACAGATGCATTAAGAAGAGAGGTTGGACAGCAAGACTCAAGAAGGAAACAAGAATGGCCGTAGAGTAAAAGGCTAAAAGGTGGCTATAGCTAAGGACCAACGTGATGCTGAAACAGCCTTAGTAATGCCTACGATGCACAACGTGAGGTGCACTGACGGCGATTCTAAAAGGTGTTAGCATTCAAGTTTCACGTCTTTTGATGAAAATGGTGCCTCCTACTGGTCATTCTTCTATCTGGTGCAACCAAGTTGAACAGTTAATATCCATATAATTCTTTCCCATGATTGGAAACAGAACTTTGTTCTTCTCATTAATATATATATATATATATATATATATATATATATATATATATATATATATATGTATAATGAGAAGAACAAAGTTCTGTTTCCAATCATGGGAAAGAATTATATGGATATTAACTGTTCAACTTGGTTGCACCAGATAGAAGAATGACCAGGTAGGAGGCACCATTTTCATCAAAAGACGTGAAAACTTGAATGCTAACACCTTTTAGAATCGCCGTCAGTGCACCTCACGTTGTGCATCGTAGGCATTACTAAGGCTGTTTTCAGCATCACGTTGGTCCTTAGCTGTAGCCACCTTTTAGCCTTTTACTCTACGGCCATTCTTGTTTCCTTTCTTGAGTCTTGCTGTCCAACCTCTCTTCTTAATGCATCTGTGAGGTTTTCTCCGAGTTCTACATGAGTATCTCATCTCTTTTATTTTCTGGATCACTTTATCTAGCTATTCAACCACTCTAGCTCCTTTTCACTGCATTAAGCTCTTAATGTCCGAAAAAGCTTCAGTGCTTGGCTTCAGAGACTAATTTTCACAATTAAAAAAAAAATCAGTGGCCTTCTGCTGAATTGTATCTAAGATTGTTCCTTAATTTTGGTAATTGTTTCCAACGTGGCGAAGAAGGGCAAGGCAGGGACAGGTTCCTCACTAACGACTTCTTGAGAACCTAGGGCCACCCTCTCTAAGCTGGAAAGATATATATGGAGAGAATAAAATACAGGCATTTATGCAGTGAGAGTTTCGTCTATCTACCCCATGGATTGGGAAAAGTAACCGATGGTACTTTTAACTTGTTCTCTACTTCTGGGCTTAAGGGTATTAAAGAAGAGAAACTAACTCTGAGCTCCAGGGAGAAGAATAGCTGAGAAGGTTAGAAAATAAGAGACACGTCTGGCTCGATTCAGATTTACGGAGGGAAAGGTAGAATTCACTATGATTCTTCTTTTAACGTGGTGCTAAGGTTATGTAAACAATTTGAGATTGTGCCCACACACACACACACACACACACACACACACACACACACACATATATATATATATATATATATATATATATATATATATATATTATATATATATGTAGTATGTATGTATGTATGTATATGTATGTATAAACTGACAATTTGGAACGTGATGATTGTATAAATAAAGGCAAAAAGCCACCCGAAGGAGAGTGAAAAAAACAATGCCAGAACCACTGGGGTACTCCATCGTTCTACTTTCGTGGCTTTAGCCTTCATTTTATATATATACATATATATATTATATATATATATTATATTATATATTCTATATATATATATATATATATATATATATATATATATATATATATATATATATATATATATATATGCAGCATCCTGAACATCAGCAAGCTTGCCATCATCTCGATATCCATGAACCTGAGGGGACGTGAAAAGAGCATGAAATAGCAATAAGTTAAAAGAGAGGAAAAGACAATTTAACCTGGCTGTTAGCAGCCCAAGACAGATGTCGCCAGGTGGTCAGAAATTTTGTGGTTACTGGACACGAACCGTAAGTTTTCTGGCCGATCGAACAAGTTGCTGACCCAGACGTGACCATAAGGGCGAAATGAGGCCGCTTAGATGAAGCATTCTCGCCCCAATGGCGCGCTTGCTCTTATGGCGTTGTTCCGCCGGCAGCCTGATGAAAGAATCATCGGTTTTCCGAAACTGGTCCGTACGTACGCCTGGTGTTTCTGTATGCCTGTGTCCTTGTCTGTGTGTCCGTGTCTTTCCCCGTGTCTGTCACCCTTCTTTAGCCATCGCAAGCATAGAAGGGGTCGTGGTTCTGGACGGACACAAAGGCATAAGGGATATTATTTCCTTCCGTGCCATTACTTCCCCTCCTCTTATTCTTTTCCCTTTATCTTCCCACTTTGGAATCTCCCAGAACGTGGCCGGGTAACAATTTATTCTCTCTCTCTCTCTCTCTCTCTCTCTCTCTCTCTCTCTCTCTATATATATATATATATATATATATATATATATATATATATATTATATATATAATATATATATGTGTGTGTGTGTGTGTGTGTGTGTGGTGTGTGAGTGTGTCTGCACACACTTTGTGTAGTCAAGTTATATAGAAAAATAATAATGATGAAGGAAGCCATATTTCTCAGAGATTTACAAAGGACAGATACAGTACCTTCAAAGAATATAGATTAAATGAAGATAAAGAAAAAGTTTTGTACATTTTTACTCGAGCACTGCTAATAATAATAATAATAATAATAATAATTAATACCTGGAGTATTATTGTAGTATAGTATATATATCTATAATGAACCCTGACATAATGTAGTGGTGAGGAGCTGCTACCACTAATACTAATAATAATTATATATATATATATATATATATATATAGATATATATATATATATATATATATATATATATATATTATACAGAGAGAGAGAGAGAGAGAGAGAGAGAGAGAGAGAGAGAGAGAGACCCCGTGAATAGTTTTACATAATTTCGACGCAGTTTTTCTATTTCAGTAAATCAGCCACATTAATCTTCAATTCTATTCTCGTTTCTCCATTAAAAATAGGACGGATTTTGCTTTGTCATTCCCATCACGTCCCAGAGCTTACCGGGATATTCTTTGGCCTCCATTTCACCTCACTCGTCTTCAGACTTCTCTCTTGAGTCTGTGTCTTCCTTTATGCTTCTGTAGGTTGGAGCTTCCTTCCTGCCGAGCCTTAAAGCAAAGCTTTTAGGGGAGCTTTCCTGCCGAAACTTAACGGAGAGATTTTTGAGGAGTTTTCTGCCAAAGCTTAAAGGAAAACTTTTAGAGGAGCTATTGCCAAAGCTTAAAGGAAAACGTTTAGAGGAGCTGTTTGCCGAAAGTTTAAAGGAAACTTTTAGTGGAGCTTTCTGCCAAAGCTTAAAGGAAAACTTTTAGAGGAGCTATTTGCCAAAGCTTAAAGAAAAACTTTTAGAGGAGCTTTCTGCTAAAGCTTAAAGGATAACTTTTAGAGGAGCTTTCTGCCAAAGCTTAAAGGATAACTTATAGAGGAGCTTTCTGCCAAAGCTTAAAACCAAACGAAAAACGTTTAGAGGAGATGTTTGCCAAAGCTTAAAGGAAACTTTAATGGAGCTTCTGCCAAACTTAAAGAAAAACTTTTAGAGGAGCTTTCTGCCAAAGTTTAAAGGATAATGTTAGAGGAGCTTCCTGCCAAAGCTTAAAGGATAACTTATAGAGAAGCTTTCTGCCAAAGCTTAAGGAAAACTTTTAGAGGAGCTTTCTGCTAAAGCTTAAAGGAAAACTTTTAGAGGAGCTTTCTGCCAAAGCTTAAAGGAAACTTTTAGTGGAGCTTTCTGCCAAAGCTTAAAGGTAGAGGAGCTTCCTGCCAAAGCTTAAAGGATAACTTATAGAGGAGCTTTCTGCTAAAGCTTTAAGGAAAGCTTTATGCGGAGCTTTCTTACAAGGCTCCCTTATCGGTGTAGGGCCATCAGTGCACCTGATGCGGTGCACCGTAGGCATTACTTAGGGTTCTTTGCTGCCTGCCTTCGGCCCCTATCGTTCATTTTACTGTACCTCCTTTCATATTCTATTTCTTCTATCTTACTTTCCATCCTCCCTTGACAATTGATTCAAAGTGTAACTGAGTTTATCCTCCTGCTACCCTTTCAGGTCTGTTATTGTCAGCTTCCGTTTCAGCGCTGAATGACTTCATAGGTCCCAGTGCTTGGCCTTTGGC
>NC_087202.1:37743074-37745574 GCF_015104395.2 Macrobrachium nipponense | reverse complement strand
TTTCAAACCTCTAATCACTATTGTTTCAGCATTGTTTTCAGAGGTGAATCACCTCATAGGTTGCAGCGCTTGGCTTTTGGTCTAAATTTTACATTCCAATTCAATATCTTTTGGTCTAAAATTTTATATGACGGCAGGGGGCGGCGGCCTGTGTGTAGTTATTTCTCATCACTGGGCTGCTGGTTTTCTTACTCCTGTCGAATATGATGAGTTTAATCTTCTCGGGATCGGACGGGAAAATGTTACCTTCGGAATCGTCTTCTTTAAGTTTGATGTCATTAGAGGTTTCGGGGTGAGGTTCCTGATGGTACCATCTGTTCACGGCTCCTCTAATGCACTTGTCTACATCCCGATTCATGTGTTCGTTACCGATGAAGATCTGGGCAGCAAGTTGCAGCTTTCCATGAGTGTCAGTCCAGAAGGAGCTGTACTAGAGAGCTCTTCTGGGCGAGGCGCTGATGGCGGATTGTTTATATCTCTCGAGGCACTCATTCTCTCCATCTAGACACATGCCCTGGTTCGCAGGTTTCGTGTATACACCGTCGTGATGAGTCGTTCCCCCCGTTGCTCAACGAGGACGTCAAGGAAAGGGAGACGACGATCGTGGCTGTATTCAATTGTGAAGTTGAGACAGCTGTTGTTGTGCAAAGCACCCCTCATGCTTTATAATTCTTTAATTGTCTGAGCGCTGACGAAGGTGTCATCGATGCACCGTACGTACATTTGCTGCTTTCTTATTTGTTCAAGACCCTCTTCACGACTGTGCACATGTAAAAATTCGCGAAGAGGACTCGGTATGAAATCAGTTCGCATAATGCATCAATGATAATAATAATAATAATAATAATAATAATAATAATGAATAATAATAATAATAATAATAATAATAATAATAATTAATAATAATTATTAATTAATTATTAATATTATTATTATTATTATTATTATTATTATTATTATTATTATTATTATTATTATTATTATTATTAACATTATATTATTAAAAAATAAAAAAAAATGGCAGAATTCACAGAATTGATTTTGTACAATATTCTTTCAATTCTCCTTATGATTTTCCTTTCTGGCACGCTGGTATAAAGCAGCTGTCCAATGAACATTGGACAGCTGCTTTATAATACCAGCGTGCCAGAAAGGAAAATCATAAGGAGAATTGAAAGAATATTGTACAAAATCAATTCTGTGAATTCTGCCATTATTTTTAATAAAACTTGTTTGAAAGAAGGTCTGTTTCCAGCGTACGCAAATATTATTACTTATTTTTGTTATTATTATTATTATTATTATTATTATTATTATTATTATTATTATTATTATTATTATTATTATTATTATTATTATTATTATTATTATTATTATTGGTTACATTCTATAAGACTGACTGCTACTAGAGAAAACCGAGAAAAAAAAAAGAAATTAGCATATGATGGGAATTTCAGTAGTTCCATCACTTGAATAAACTGCGAATATAATGGGAATGAATACGTCTATATTCATCCGTACTGAAATAAAACAAAAGAGCATGAAATCCTTCCATCTCTAAGCAGTATTTAAAAAATTTTATGGCCAGATATTAATTCCACTGACGGGTGTGATAGAAAATACGTATTCGGAGTACAAAAAGGATTAATTAGATATCTTTTTTTCAATTTGACCATGTTATATCCTTTCCCTTTTTGTTTAATTTTCTTATATCTGTCCTCAGAATGGTCTTGTCAGTGATGATACGTATTTTAAGTAGTTAATGCATATTGGGTTTAAGTTTTGAATGGTTGTAGCATATAGAATGGTTTCACGGTTTCGTGGTACATTTTATGTCCGTATTATGTACCTTCGTAGCCGACAAGTAATTAAGGATTATCTAATATATATATATATATATATATATACTATATATATATATATATATATATATATATATATATATATATTGTATTAGGGAAATCCACACTATTTTGTTTTGCACCTTCCTACGAAAGTTGCACGCGCTTGTTAGCCTGATAGCGACGGCCCACCCTCTCTCTCGCGCACACACATACACAAACACACACACACACACATACACACACACACACACCCTTGTTCCTATTTCTAAGGCGTGAAATCAAAACCTATCTCACAAAAATAGTTGATTCTTTGATGCTAACATATAACAAGTTAAAAACTCGGTAAGGAAGAATATTGCTACAACAGCAAAAGTAATGTAAATGATAAATTAATCTCTTCCCCCAAAAAACACCAAAATTATAAATGGGACTCCTCCCCATTTCAACCCCCTAATACTGATTAGTCACCATTTTAATTATGTCTTTAGTCTCATATCCTTTAATGACTACTACCATAATGGTTACGTTACATGCATGTCCGTGCAGATGTATGGCCATCCAAGCCTAACCATATGGCTATTCATTGAAACATCTGCCTAAGAAAAAATAATCCTCATTACAACATCAAAAAGTCTGTGATATTATCACAATAACAC
>NC_087202.1:37718074-37735574 GCF_015104395.2 Macrobrachium nipponense | reverse complement strand
TATATATATATATATATATAATATAGAGAAGATTGTATGTACAGGTATTGTAAATGTATTTTGATAAACCACCAAATGTCCTCTTACCGTCGCTACCTCTTCACACTGTAGAAAAGCTGGGCACTACTAATCCTGGACCCGCCGCTCCCCCCCAAAAAAAGAAATACCCCGGTTGTGAGTTCCAATCTCGCTCAGGCGCCAAATTTATTCCTTTCTTTTTTTTTTTTTTTACTTGGATCTAGGCTTAGCAGTTCCAAATTGTCCAATGTGTGAAACGATATGGATGTTAAGAGAGCTTGTTGTTATTGAAACTGCATAAGTATCAGCTAAAAAGTGACCAATGGATTCTAAATTGCACACATACACACACACATATGTATAGGTATATATATATATATATATATATATATATATATATATATATATATATATATATATATATAGATATATATATATATATATATATATATATATATAGTATATATATATGTATGATATATATATATATATATATATATATATATATATATATATATATATATATATATATAATGTATATATATATATCTTATATATATACTATATATATATATATATATATATATATGTATATATATATTACTGTACATGTATAATATTGTATTAAGTGCACAAGGACACAGTGGGATTAAATGCAAAATACCTCAGGGAAAAAAAAGTATGAAACCTACGCATTTCCGCATTAATCAGACCATATCACAAATGACTGCTATATAGCGGAAATCATCACTGTACATGCTAGTATGAAAGCACAGCATAAACGAGCATAGAAACGGTTAAAATGTTGACCTAGGAAAGCCTTTCCCCTTCTGATTTCTGGTCCACAACAAGTATGTAATGGCGTTGCTCTTTGCAAAAATGAGAGTGCATATGGCTTGTAAGCAAAAGCAAAGAAAGATTGCCATTGAAAGTATTGGTAATGAAACTTACAGCACATTTACCTAGTTAAGAACTATGGAAGACTATACATTACCGCAGCATCTGCCAATATATCTACAAATAACCTTATTTGGGTATATCAGTATATAGGCTTATGTAACATTAAAATAAAAGGCAGCTATATTTAGAATTTGGAATTATAGAAAACCAACGAATTTTTTCATGCTATGAAATTTTGGCTAAACCCGTGGCCGATTCTGGAAGTAAAAAAAAATCAGAAATTCGGCGAATCATGATTTCACAATCAATGCTATCGAAATGCAATCAATAGCATTCCATGCTGACTCTAGATATACCCCAAGCCTCGTAGGACAGGTTATTAACGCATGACATACTCTATATAACAAAATACTATTCATTCACTAAATAATTTTAAATTTAAGCTCGACGTTTGTGTGGTAAAGAAATTTTATACGTACACACAACACCCATATATATATATATATATATATATATATATAATATATATATATATATATTATATATATATAGATAGATAGATAGATAGATAGATAGATAGATAGATAGATAGATAGATAGATATCTGTGTGTGAATAGGTATAAAATTTCGTTAGCTAAGACAAACGTCAAACGCCTGCTCAAGTTTAAAAACTATACTTTGTGAAAAGTATTTTGTTATATATGGTATGTCACCTGTCTTGCAAGGCTTGGGTATATCTAGTCAGCACAGAATAATACTGATTTCATATCGATAGCATTGATTGTGAAATCATGATAACGACGAAATTCTTATTTTTTTTCCATAATCGTCTATGGTTGTAGACGAATTTTTATATATACGATCTGCATGAACAAAAATTGTTCTTGAATTTTATATTTATCCAAATTCTAAATAAAGCTGTCTTTTATTTTAATGTTACATAGGCCTATATGCTGAATCACCCAAATAAGGTAATTTGTAGATAGATTGGAGATGCTGCGGTAATGTATAGTTTTCATGGTTCGTAACTTGCTGAATGTGCTGTAACTTCCATTCCCACTTCTTTCAGTGGCATCGTTTCTTTGCTTTAGTTTACAAGCCGTCTGTTTTTAGCAAAAAGCGACTGGTCTAGCAACGCTATTACACACCTGTTGCGAATCAGGAACCAGGAGAGGAAAGGCTTAGTCTTGTCTCTTGAAAGATTAAAGATTTAGAGAATCGGAGAAAACGAAACATAGCCATCAGCACGGGGATTGCTGATCTCTGCTGAGTAGATGAGGGAAGGGCAAACTTCTTGGGTATGAAAAGAGTTCTGCCCCCGTTAATGTCTTTATAAAGATAAGAATGCCATGCCTAAGTTGCCTAAGTAGTGCGATTAAGTACCAGAGACTCGCCAGAAAGAATAAAACTGGTAGTATCATTGCGTATGTTTTTGCAGATGTGCAGTTTGATACGCAAATGTTATTAGGAATGCCAGTACTCTACCATGAGCTATTCTAATGACTAAAACACAAATTACATAACGTCTTTTATTTTGACTGCAATCTGGAGACCAAGAGCTGTTGTACTTTTGCCCATCTTGGCCAATATATATATATATATATATAATATATATATATATATATATATATATATATCATATATATATATATATATATATATATATATATATAGTACTATATATATATATATATATATATATAGCTTATATATAGTTATATGTATGTATGTATACGTGTGTGTTAGGCTGTGGCTGGGTTTTTTGGCTTTATCCCCCAACAGGAAAGATTTTCAGCTCTACAAACTTTGCACCGTCTCTTTCATGCAGTTAATTAACTTTCCACTTGACGTTTATCTGAAACCACCAACGCATTTAATTTCTTCTTTGTTGCTCATTATCTCCACATAAATGAGATGCCATTTCCCCCGAATAATAGATTTCCTTATCTTTAGCTCATCGTTCTTGCATAATTCATTATCTCATTCATAACTTTCTTTATTCGAGGGCTATTTCACTTTAATGACTTGAGCGAAGATTTTCCAATTACTTCTCCGTTGCCTGATCTGTTTTCGTTCTTGACTTGTATTTCGTCACCCACAGAAATTGACAAACTCGGCTGATGAAGCCAAGTCAGTGTAAATGATTTTTATGGGTTGTTGCTCATCTGACATTTGGGTGTGCCCTGTATACTTTGCATGGAATTGAGTGAAGACTCCCTCTCTCTCTCTCTCTCTCTCTCTCTCTCTCTCTCTCTCTCTGAATGATGAGTTTCAGTGTCCAAAAGGTACTGTTATCATTCCTCCTCCTAGCTTTCTAGCGGAAAAGAGGTTTCAAAATACTTGTCTATCATTCAGTGTTTCTGGTCAGTGAAAGTACTTCATTTTTTTTCTTTTATTCATTATGTTCACGAAACATTTTTCCTTTATGAATATAGATATTGATGTGACCTTTTTTTGTCTGGGATGATAATAATGTAGAACACACACACACACACACACACACACAGAATGGGCACTCCATCATATCATTAGTGAGTGCCTTTACCTTTCATCGTAAACATTTTAACGCCAAGTTCTCAAGGTGTATCATCTTGCTCACAACACGCATGAATTTGCTTCGTCATTATCCAGGCGAAAGAGAGTGAGAGAAAACTGAAATTCCCTCTCCTTCGTCTTAATAGCTTCATTTGTCCTTATTACTCCTTTGTCTTCAGCCCTGCTGTTTCCCCCTTCGACTTCTCTGCATTGTTTTGCTGATGTCTGACTGACCTCGGCGTGGTCACCCACCGTCCCCACCCAAGTCCGTTTTCTCGATTTCTGAAGTCTTTGATTGCAGGCGACTTTATATTTCCTGTTCGGGAGTTCACTCTGGTCATTTCCAGACCCTCTTTCTCTCTCCCTCTCTTTCTGTTTCTCTCTTTCTGTAATCTTGCTTCCTGCCTCGTTTCAGTGCGATTTCTCGGTTTGGGAAGTCGTCCATGACACACTGGTTCGTCTTTCCTCGTACGAGTTCTCTCTCTCTCTCTCTCTCTCTCTCTCTCTCTCTCTCTCTGAAATGTTTGGTCATTACCACCAGTTTCCTATTTTCTCATCAGGGTTCATTCTAGTCATTTCAAATATGCCTTGCCCTCTCTCTCTCTCTCTCTCTCTCTCTCTCTCTCTCCTCTCTCTCTCTCTTTGAAGTCTTTCATTACAGACAATTTCACAAGTCTTTATCGGCGTCCACTCTAGATATTTCAAATATACCTCTCAGTTCCTACTCTCTCTCTCTCTCTCTGTCTCTCTCTCTCTCTCTCTCTCTCTTTGACTGGTCACTTTGCACTTTATTAGAATCAGTGAGGTTTTTTCAGTTCAGTTCCTGCCCCTCCTCTTTTATTTGATTTCCTGTTCTTGTTTGTTTTTGTCGCGCACCTTATGGGATTTTGTTTGGAATTTCTAAGTTTGAGAGGAAGGAACTCCCTGACCTCCTGCCAATTGTGATTGTTAGATTTTTTTCTCTGCTCTTCCTCTTTTATTATTTTGATTTTTTTTAAATTAGTGGACACACGTTATAGGCAAGGAAATCGGTAGTTTTTGAGATTTATGTGGGAAATGTAACACGTTTTCAGTGAATCGCTAGTTTTAGAATATAATCTTATTCAAAACATAAGTCATTATTTCTGCTGACTCCTGATGTCTTTAGACGAGTTGCTGGAAAGTAATTGGAATCCACTGTATGGATTATCTTGTTGTTCTAGAGGCATAGGTTGTATGCGATATTTTGTTACAGGTATAGGGATTACTTTTATTAGTATTTATTTATGAGCGTATATGAGGAAAGCTAGATAAATGTGTTTGCAAATGTATAGACCGGTCAGCGTGACTGTTGGTTCCGTTACCTTTTCCAAATTTTTCAAAATGAAATCGTAATTCAGCAGCAAAAAGTAGTATTTTGTCCAGATAGTCGGTACATTTATTTAAATCAATCCCTTTGTGTTTTGAAAAAGGAAGTACAATTGACCCACGTGAGTACCGTGAAAGAGTCGTTTTTTGGAAGTCTATTTTTTAACGGAAATCGACGGCTAAACGGTTTGCTTTAAAGCTGCGCCCTTTCTCCTTCCCGCCCCGGGAACCATCACAGAAGCGCGGCTCAATGGCGAGCAATCCACATGCAGAACAACAACTATTTTATGGAATTTGCCTTTTGTATTTCAAAAAACTGCCGCCAATAAAACTTACTTCATAGCCGATTGAATTTTATCCAGAATGTATGAGATAGCTGGAATCCATTCCCGGAAATGATTGCTCCCATGTATTACCGAAACGGTCATTTGAATCGAACCATTCAAAAAGTTGCAAGGATTAGCAATGCAATGAGCTTTTCTAACGGCCATGTGGCCCCGAACTCGATTCGGACAGCTGTTTCGGAATGAACAAGTCTCTCTCTCTCTCTCTCTCTCTCTCTCTCCTCTCTCTCTCTCTCTCTCTCTCTCTCTCTCTCAGAGGAAAGTGAACCCTTCACACATACATACACTCTCGGGAAAGTGATCCACCTGTATCCCTTTGAAAAGTGAATCATACTCTCTCTCTCTCTCTCTCTCTCTCTCTCTCTCTCTCTCTCAGAGGGAAGTGAATCTTTCACACAGCACACACTATCTACCTCTCTCCTCTCTCTCTCTCTCGTCTCTCTCTCTCTCTCTCTCTCACTCTGAAAGCGATTATCTATCTATCGGAAAAACTAAATCGCTCACTCTCTCTCTCTCTCTCTCTCTCTCTCTCTCTCTCAGAGGGAAGTGAATCTTTCACACAGCACACACTATCTCTCTCTCTCTCTCTCTCTCTCTCTCTCTCTCTCTCTGAAAGCGATTATTCTCTATCTATCGGAAAACTAAATCGCTCACTCTCTCTCTCTCTCTCTCTCTCTCTCTCTCTGATTGGCAAAGCAAAACCCTTCGGAGCTACGAAGCAACAATACAATGGAGTTCGTTCGAGTTAGATTGACACCGGGACCGGGACAATTGAGCTTCGAAGCGACGATGATGATGGTTCATGAATGATTCAGTCACCTGCGTCGGGAAATCGACAGGCAATTATTAGAGGTTGACAGTTGGCGATGTAAAAACGGTTTGGTAATGACCGTTTTTTTTTTATCCTTTTAACGTTAATTCGCTCTATCAATTTTTTTGGGGAGGGAGAGACTAAAAAATGAAAAAATAAAATGGTGTGCGAAGTAAACGCTTGAGTAATTTATATTGTTTTTGTAATATTATATTTATAGCTGCTTTATCTTTTATTTTATTCTAGTATTGCTTGGTCTTCAAACTTCTGAATGCCATATTTTTTTTTATTTTACATTACAAAATTCCCGTTTACTAATTAGCTAACTACTTCCACTCAAGTATTAATCTAATGCCACAGTCGTTCTCTCTAATGCATTAAATAAGATAGGTAATTTTGTAAAACATCATCTCGATATAATTATTTTAATGGGATTTTGTGTTCCACTTCCAGCGAGAAAACCATTGATTATATAATAAATAAGATTCCACGATGAGAGAGCATTTAGATCAGAAAATAGACATATTTCATTTTAGAAATATCTACCCTCACCTTCTAACACCCAATTGTCCAACCTTTTATGCGTTACAAAATACCTGCCCGGCTTTTACCAATATTTAGAATGCGGATGAACCCAGTAATATGGAGATTAGGTAGGTGGCATCAGCTTACATTCATATGAATAGTGCATTAAATGTGTCGATATGACACACACCCACAGAGAGAAAGAGTGGGGGCCGTTGACATCTTGAAAATAATATACATCAAATAAAGGTCAGTTTGATACAATCGGCAGCAAATCCGTGTTTCTAAACCAAAGGGCCAGGTACGAATCCTGGTCGTGCACGACCTTATCAGTTATAATTCCCTTTGAGCATAATTCATTCCCAAGGTAAATTGAATTCGACGTTGAACGACGTTTGAGGCTTTACAATAAACTACTTACATTAGTTTTTTGAACATTTATATATACAATGGTGGGGGCGTGCCTGAAGCATGATGATAAAAAAACCTTTTATGGTTTTCAGTGAAACTAGACTTTTATTATGTTTTGTATATCTTGTAAATTAAAAAAGATTCTGAAGTGTTTCATGACCATAGGACTTTCATAACGTGAATCTCTATTGTTTATTGAAGCTTCAGCGGCCAGGAATCCTTACTCCCTTTTCAAAAGTTCAAGCAAAGTTGCAATGCATTACTACCCTAAAATAATTCGCCTTGAACTTTAATCGTTTATTTACATTTTAATATATTTTCTATTCATTTATTAATTTCTTTTCTTTTGACTTTTTTTTATAAGTGATCTCTTATTTTGTGTATTTCCTATTACCATCTATATGAATAGGGATTTATCTTCTGAATGATAATAATGATAATAATTTGTGTTTTTGAATATTTAAAAGTTACGTGTATGCACATGAAAAAATTGCCAGCATATAATTTTAGATGATACTGCCTGCTCATAGTATATATATATATAATATATATATATATTATATATATATATATATATATATCTATATATATATATAAATATACATAAATATATATATATTATATATATATATATATATATATATATATATATATATATATTATCTAAATACATACATATATATAACATATATATTTATTTATATATACATATATATATATTTATTATATATACTATATATATATATAATATATATATGTATTTTTTATATATATATATATATATATATATATATATATATATATATATATATATGTATATATATCATATATATAATATATACATATATATATATATATATATAATATATATATATATATATATATATATATATATATATATATATACATATATAATATTATTCCGAAATGAACGAACATGCTAGAGATACATGGGTTTACAGTTGCCTTAAGCAGCTACTAAAGGAAAATAAAACTAATAAATGATTTTCAAAACTTGTTTAAGAAAACATCGAAGTAGGATACAGCTAAATGCTGAAGAAATTAAGATTAAAAAAAAAAAAAAGATATTTTGACAAAAATAGAACTTAAAGTGGGGGGAAAGTACTAGGTCTATGGGAGGAGAGGAAAATAAAAGATGTTTTGAGAGGATGCGCAACTATCCCGTAACGTATTAGCTTTCCTGCGGGGATTTTGGAATTGCCAATTAAAAGTGTCTTAACGTCTCTCTCTCTCTCTCTCTCTCTCTCTCTCTCTCTCTCTCTCTCGTAGGTGATAGTTAGCACGGGCTAAAGCGAGTGAAAAATAAGGAATATATCAACGTGTCATGATTTTTTTCAATCGTCAGCAACACCAGGCTGAGATGACTAATGCTCTCCTAGGGATTTGGATAAAAAGAAAGAGCGATAGACTTCAAAAGTGTTAGGTGTTAAATGCGAATTACACATAGACCATATTTAAAGGCGTTGACATCACTGTGCCAATCCAAGGACACATGATATGTTGTGTAACTATTCGTGTGGGTTTGTGAGACCCATATTTTTAAATGTCTGTTTTTGCAAGATGCTCAAAGTAAAATATTATTGTTAACTGAACTATAATCTCTGTGTTTTTATTTTTCACGGCTGCCGTTAAATTTCCTCTACTGATATTGTTACTACAACTTGGCAATGGTCTCGGCTGTAAAATGGGATCGCCTGCAGATATTTACCGCCAGCTGCGAGAAAACAGAATAGGACTTTTCATATGCCGTCATTTTAGTCAGATTACTACTTAGGGCCTAGCATTCGGTATATTTATATTTAAATATCAGGGTCCTATAGAATTCCCGTAAAGTTTCAAATGGTGATTTTACTAATCCTTCCTTCTCTGCTCATTTTTCATTTTTCTCATGTGATTAGGGCAGACTATGAACCCCAACTGCTATAGACCCGAGGGCACTGGCAGGAAAAGCAGTACCAAACTAAATAAGTGATGAAAAAGACCATTAAATGAACATAAAAATATGCAGCATATAAAAACACAATATTTCAAAATATGCTTGAACGCTATGCACAAAAAAAGTAAAATATCGTCTCAGGAAGAAAGTGTTACCGTAACAGCAATCTAAAGTTTCTGAAACTTTACAGTTAATCAAATTTCATAAGTATTTTGTCCATATTAAAATCAAAGGAGTGCCCCAAATTTTCTGTTAAATCATAGATGCACCCGGAGGTAGAAAGGTTGAGAAACACTGGATTAGTCTATCATGTAAAATAAGGATGTTTATGCTCTCCTGGATTGTTTGAGTGAAGTTATGGTCTTAAGGATTAATGAGATAGGATGATAAAGTAAAATTTTATGTAAATGCACAACATACAGCATAATTACATATTTTTCATCCATAATGAAAACACTGATAAAAAAAAACTTAAATTCCTTCGCATAGTATCTATTGCAAGATATTCAGGCAGGGCTTATTTACCTGATGATACCCGAGATTATCATGAGAAAATTGACTATTTTAAAGGTTAGTCCGGTGTTTACCATTATATTTTTTATTTATTATCACAATACATTAAGTTGATATTTGGCAAATTCAAGATGTGTTCACATTATCTCTTAACTTCAAGATAAAATAGAAAATTTTAATATTTTTATTTTGCACCATTTAAAGACTAATATATATATATATATATTATATATATATATATATATATATATATATATATATATATATACATATATATACATACATATATATATATATATATATATATATACATATATGTATAATATATATATATATCATATAGAGAGAGAGAGAGAGAGAGAGAGAGAGAGAGAGAGAGAGAGAGAGTATATGGGAGTTTTTCTTCACTGGGCGTTCATCAGCATTTCCCAGTGGAAGTTTGAACATGGCTGTGTGCTGTGCTTGTATTTCGGAAGTAGAAAAATCTATGTATACACATACATACATACATACATACATACACTCACACGCGCACAAAACTCTGCTGTATCATGGAGTCATGAACGGGCAGAGATAAGCGGAGCTGAGCGATAGTTCAGATGATTCTCCTTTAAAGGGTAAAACCCGGTGAGTAGTCAATGCAAGAGCATTGAATTATTAACAGCAAGGAGACTTTTGCATAAAGTGGAGAGTGCAAGCAGCTTTAACTGCACACATCCCTGCTTTGTGATAATCACGTTCCAGTTTTGGTATTGTGTGCGTTATTGGTAATGCCTAAAATAAGGACAGTGGATAAGGATGATGATGAAAAGGAGAGGAAGCAGAACAGAAAGAACAACATGAACAAGAAGAACAACAACGAAAATAGGATATCACGTAAGAAGAGGAAGAAGAATAAGAAAAAACTAGTATCTCGCATAATAATAATAATAATAATAATAATAATAATAATAATAATAATAATAATAATAATAATAATAATAATAATAATAATAATAATAATAATAATAATAATGCTGTCAAACATATCATTATTACCTCAATATTAATAATAAAGATAACACATATTTCAAGCGCTGATATTATCAATAAAAAAAAACACAAAGGGGAAAAAAACAAACTTCGCAAGACCGCGTATTGGAAACCCTTTGCCAAAACTTCTAATATGAATATGGAAACTTCTGCGAAGCAATAACCGAGTGCATACCATTAACGGACGAAGTTGTAGCGAGAAGTTTGATGACCCTGATGTCATCAATTCCAGATCACGTTTCTTGGTAATGGAATTAAGTTCCAGGCGCCGTTTTTGACGAGCGGGAATCGACGCCGACTCGACGGTGTCTGCTCTCCAGGTCTGTCAACTCTGGTGGGAGGGTTTATCATTACCGTTTATAGATTAACGAAGTAGCTTTTATTTGTTACTGTCATGGCTTATATATATATATATATTATATATATATATATATATATATATATGTATGTATATATATATAATAGTATATATATATATATATAATATGTATGTATACATATATATATTATATATAACATATAATATATATATATATATATATATATATATATATATATATATATATATACATATTATTCATACTTTATGATATATATATATATATATATATATATATATATATGATATATATCTATATATATATATATATATTTTTATATACATTAATATATATATGTATATGCATATATATATCTATATATATATATATATATATATATATATATATATATATACATATTAAATTTTTCGTTGACAAAGTACGTCAAAAATATTACGCAAAGGAAGAATGAAAAGTAACATAGAACTGGTGAAAGCGAAGGGGGCAACCAGAAATCGATTAACCCTAACCGAAAGTATAAGACAAGTATTGAAATTATGGAGATATCTAGAATTGAACGAAGGGATGAGGTAAATTATTTCACAGAATTGTAAAAAATTACTTAAGCACCTAAATTATCAAAAGGACTACAGACTTGCTCGGAAGTTCCCATGAGCGACATAATTCACAAGTTCATTCCTGTAGTCATGAACATTTGTGTGTGTATATAGTATATATATACATATATGTGTGTGTGTGTGTGTGTGTATCTGTAGTGGAAAAGAATGACAAGAGAAGTTATATTTGCGAAATATATAGTGGGAGATATGCCCTTAGGTGATGCCTGGGGTCCCTGCTAATCCAATGTTGGTTCTGTCAATTGTCTTAATCTGCTTCATCATTACTTTAAGGAAGATATTGTCTATATGGTCAGTCCCAGGCTCCATTGGAAAAGTTAATCCTGTTATCTTGTTGTTTTATCTGTGAAGATTCTACCATATGATATTTGTATCGACAGCTGCTTTTGTATAAAATTTGGGATAAGTTCCAATCCATGATATGGTTTGTGATATTATATGATAGAAAATTGCTGAACTATGTTTTCCATGCTTATGTTGAGTTAATCTTTCAGGAAGAGATTTTCCTGTGAATCCATAGTATCGCTTATCACAATCCCTACAGGGGATCTCATAGGCTCCTACATCTTTTGAAACTGGTTTCTGCTGAACGCTAATTAAGGATTTCCCCAATGTATTCAGATAAGTGAAGGCAAAAGGATTAGGGTGGCCCAAAGTTTGTGTAATCCATGCGAGGGATTATGACTTTTGTTTGTGATTTTTTCCTTTTCTTTGTTTTCTGTGGGTTTGTAAAAAATGCTCTCTGTTTTATGTATGGGGTATTTTAACACGATAAGTTGATTTCTGATGTTTCAAGCTCTTTATTAAGAAAATCTGTGGAGCAAATTCTCAGGGCTTTAAGAAATAAATTACTTGCTATGCCGAGTTTGACTGAAATGTCATGATAGCTGTAAAAATGTATGTATAGAAGTGAAGATGTCGCTTTCCCCAAGACTGTGAATTTGTAGCTGTTATTAGTTCTGATGCTTGAGACATCTAAAAAGGGGATTTGGCTATTGTTTTCCATTCAACTTCAAATTTCATTCTCAGGACCAAGGAATTTAATTTTGTAGAAAGATATCAAAATTGCCCCACTCGCTTTTCCAGTATGTTAAGATGTCGCCTACACAGTGAAGCCAAATCATGTCTGCAGGCTTCATAGGGTTTATAATTACTGTTCGAAATACTCCATACATAAGTTTGCTAACACAAGACTGAGCGGACTCCCCATACTGCAACCAAATTTTTTACGGTAATTGTTATCATTTCTATTGGAAAGTGTTCAGCAAATGGCCCAAGTTTAATTTTGAGGAACATTAATACATCTTTATGGGTACTTTTGTGAAAAAGGAGTTTACGTCTAGGCTGAGTTTTACGCTATGTACGGGGATATCTGCCGACCTAAAAATGTGGATAGTAACTCTGCTAACCATTTTGAAATTCTGTAGTTAAAAGCTCCAAAACACGAGAGTATGGGACGAGGGGGATGTTATCTTTGTGAGTTTTGGGGAGGCCATAGAAAGAGGGTAATTTGGGATTGATTGCTTTAAATTTTTCCAAAATTTCTATATTTTTCTTACTTTTACCGACGTTTCTGATTTTTCTGGAGAAATCTATTAGGAAATTATGGCTCGGGTTTTTTGTTAATTCCTCATAGGTAGTTGTATCATTTAAAAGTTCACTGATCTTTTCTTGGTAGAAACTCTTGCCCATTAACACAATTTTACCGTCATTATCTGATCAAGTGATTATAACGTCTAGTTTGTGGAGTGAATTTATAGCTATCATAAATCTTTTAGGCAGCGGGTGTCTGTTGTTGTGTCTGATTAGGAAGTTTAGAATTCCCCTAAGAAATATTCCGTTTTTTTTTATAGTTATTGATAGCAATGAATTTATCAAATGTTACTAGGAACTCGAGTTTTTGCTTTTTATCAGATATGTATGTATTTGTATTTGCATTATATAATATATATATATATATCTATATATATATATATATATATATACATATGTGTAATATTTTATATATATATATAATATATATCTATTATATAATATATATATATATACATACATGTGTGTATGTGTGTTTGAGAGAGAGAGAGAGAGGGAGAAAAAAAACCGATATCTTATGACCTGTGTACCTTTGTGGACGCGGGTGGCTTCTACGACTCCGTACTGTTCGAATGACATTGTGGAGTGTTTTTCGGAGAGAGTGAGAGGGAGGGTGGTCACCTGAGTTACTTCAGATTCCTCAGAAGTGAAATAATTAGGCGGGCAAAAAGCGTACCGTAGCTTATTAGACGGTGTCGAGAGTAACGAACTTTTCGAAAAAGGAAGATGTTAAAATAAGATGAAATAAAGGAGACTCCCTTCACTAATCATCATTAGGGTATGAATGACTATTGGTCAGTTCGGGCGTTCCGACCAATCAGCATTTACTTTTAATTGCCGGTGGTCAGCTCATGGTTTTCCGGACTTTAGCCTTTTCGGTGGGTGGCCGAAGTGAAGGAGATGTGCGATAAAGATAAAAGGAACCTGGGAGAAAGGAATAACGACCTTGGGGCCTTCATTCATAAGGCGAGAGAAAATATGTCCCTCGGTAAATCCCAAAAAAATACGGGGTGACCCTTGTGTGCTGTAAAACCCAAAATGCCGACTTGCTAACAAGAGATAATCACCTCTCCTGACTGTAAATTACCGACGGTGACTTTTTTCAGATATTTTTCGGATGATTTATTTCGGTCGTTTTACCTTCGGCTCCCAACCAAAAAATTCGGGGTTTTCCCCTTTTTGAAAAAAAGATAAAACCTTTTTCCATTTAAAAATTTTTTCAAAAAAATTTTCATTTTAATTGAGATATATTTTGGTCGCATTTTTTTTTTTTCTACAGCCGTTGCTTATCGAACTTCTTTCAAGTGGTTAAATTTTTCTTTCCAAGGTTCTTTTCGTGGTCACTTTCTTCTTTATGACCCTTTTTTCTTTAGGTGAATTCAAACAACCTAATCCCATTTTTCTATTATAAGGAATTCGACGGAAGAAATTCTGGTTAGGTTGAAACAAATGACGAGATGGTATCAGCTGCAAAAAATGAGGAAGATCTACGAGATCAAACAGAATTCCCCTCTGCTGTCTCTCTCTCTCTCTCTCTCTCTCTCTCTCTCTCTCTCTCTCTCTCTCTCTCTCTCTCTCTCTCCTCGAGAACTCACAGAAAAGATTGAAGATGTAACACCAAAGTATTGATTTTATTCTAATTTTAATTGGTTTAATTTCCCTTTTTTTTCTTTTTTTACTCTGGGAGGTTCCTCTCCCATTTGATTCCATTTGCATTTCATTATTTTTTTACCATTTCAATTCTTTTCATCTTTCTGTTTTTTATTTCGGTTGTTTCTTTACCAAGTTATCGGTTTACTCATGCACTGTATTTGCATGCTTGCATGTCAGCCAGCGCCCTTTATCTCCTGTGGACCCAATCAAACATATTCTGCTTACAGGGAATGAATTGCTTTATGCTTATATGACGACGTTAATTATGTAAAATGATTTTGAACGGGAAACAGGTTGCAATCAAGGGGTGTGTCCCTCTGCAATGCAGGGGAAATGGTTTTACCCGAATGCATTTTTTTAAATTGCGCTAGACTGCCATTGTTGTGAAGTGTCTAGTTTCTCCTACATCCTATAAATAAGAGATGGACTTCGACGATCGCTCAAGATAAACTGAATGATTTGAAAGATTGCATTGAAATGCACTATAATTAAAGTCATTCGTAACTGCGGTCACCTTTTGGTTCCTCGTTCCAGTAAATTGTTAGGCATTCGTTGATGAATTAGTGAATGTGAAAGTTATATTCATCATTTCTTGTGAATTTCAGCAATTTTAGCCGTCGCTTGCGTCTCATTCTCTCGTTATTATGATTGTAGTTATTTCTAGATATATATATATATATATATATATATATATATATATATATATATATATATATATATATATAATATATATATATATATATATGAATATTCATGACGGAGTTATCTGTAAATCATGCAGATAATTTTTTTTTAAATTCTACATGTGATCTTATTTGTCAGGCTGTAGCTTGTAATCCTCATAAGCCCTTGAAGTTCTTTTGTTCTTTTACCCATTCGAGCAAAAACGTCTGTCTTTTTTATTTTTTACTTTTTATTTTTTAGTATTTAACGAAAGCGCCAGTTATTTTTTTTTTTTTTTTTTTTCTCGATTTCCTGAATCTATTGGATAGTCTTGCAATATCCGTCAACTGTAAAAAACATATTTTCCCGGTCTCTGCTCTTTTCCCTTTGACAACCGGATTAATACATTTCTCAATCGCTTATTCGCCTTAGATTACTCATAAAATTCTGTTAATGCTTTGTTTGGTTTTGATGAACTGTATTTTCTTATAATATTCTCAGAATGTTCTTTCGCTCGATTAAAAGTATATTCTGTATTTCATCCCCTCGTCCTGTCTTTTTTTTTTTTTTTTTTTGTGCTCTCCTAAAAGTGAATTTCTCATTCATCGGCTCCTATATTTACTTTAGATTTTGTTGACGTGATATGGAGGAAATGTCTATTCACTTTTATTTTTCCATTTTGGTGAATTCTCACTTATTCTCTCCGCTAGAAGTTTTGAGAAAATTCGACTTTCATTCTGAAGATTCCTTTATTGAATTTATATTTTCACCCTCATATTAGGTAATGTTCGTTCTTCATCCTCCTGCCCCCTCCGCAACACCCCACCCCACCCCTCTCTCTCTCTCTCTCTCATTTTTTTTTTCATCGGCTGCGTACAACAGTTTTATCACAGGGGAATCACGCTGACAAAAATTACAACGTGTAACATAAAATGAATATGTGATTTCACTTATATTCCCTCGACGGGATCCACTTGCGAATATTTCAACATTTTAATCAATTTTCACGTTGTATCACAGCGGAATCCTTTTATAAATGGTAATGTTCCATTAAGCCCATGATAACAGTTGTTGCTGCCCGTGTTTTGTTATAAATACAATCGCTATTGATTTCCCTTTAGGGTGGTCTGCAGGGACTGTTTCACATCCGTTATGCTCACACACACAAACCGAAACGCTCACACACTCTCATGTGTGTGTACATATGTATGAATATATATGTACATACGTATGTAATATATAATATAAATATATATATATATATATATATATATATATATATATATGTGCGTGTGTGTGTGTGTGTGTACGTATACACTATATATATATATATATATATATATATATATATATATATATATATATATATATATATATATATCTTAAAAGTGTGTAATGTTAGTGAATCACATATCATGTCTTGCTTGGAGACAGGCTGAGCTGTAGGGGCAGCTTACTCGAGTGAAGGAATTTGGTATGTAAGCATTTTAACCGAGATAACGCTCGTCTTGTCATCAAGCATGTACATTCGTTTGTACGGATGGTACAGGTCTAATCGACCAGGGCACTTGCGAAAGTCACATTCCTTTTGGTGAGAAGAAAGAGGTCAGTTTGGTACACGCCAGGTGTCGGGAGAGAGAAAACCATCGTAAAGGTATGGTACATATTTTGTAAGACTTAGAAAACTGTTACCTTTTGAAAAGAGAGAGAAGTGTGAAATACATTCTTTTACTCAATTGCTTTTAACCGAGAGATCGCTCGTCTTGTCATCAAGCATGTACATTCGTTTATACGGATGATACAGGTCTAATCGGACAGGGCACTTGCGAAAGTCACATTCCTTTTGGTGAGAAGAAAGAGGTCAGTTTGGTACACGCATGGTTGTGGGGAGAGAAAACCCCCATCGTAAACAAAGGTATGGTACATATTTTGTAAGACTTAGAAACTGTTACCTTTGAAAAGAGAGAGAAGTGTGAAATAATTCTTTAATGGAACCTATTGACATTCTGGGTCTGGGAGTGATTCTTAGTCAGAGGGTATGAGTGATAACTTACAGCTTTTCTTTATGGCGATTGTGGTTTTTCATTATGACGTTTAATCATTTTGTTCTATTCTATATTCATCTGCTTTGGGTAATAAATAGTATATTTTTATACTTACGTGATCTTAATAGCCTAATGACATGTTTGCAGACAGAGGGCACCATTGACAACAGGTAAGGGTTTCCAATTTGTGTACT
>NC_087202.1:37700574-37705574 GCF_015104395.2 Macrobrachium nipponense | reverse complement strand
TCATCTATGTACCGAAGGGGAATTTTGAGTTGATAATAATTTCGTCCCCCATGGGATCGAACCACCGTCCAAGTGGGACGGGGACGAAATCAGGACAGTCAGTGACACATCCAATCAGCCAACAGAGACAGAGTCTCTGTTGGCTGATTGGATAGCATCACTGACTGTCCTGATTTCGTCCCCGTCCACTTGGACGGTGGTTCGATCCCATGGGGGGACGAAATTATTATCAACTAAGAAATTCCCCTTCGGTACATATATGAAAATATATCATTTGGGAGGTAGAGTGAATTTAGATAATAAACGGACATTTGTAGCTTGAATGATATATATATATATATATATATATATTTGATAATATATTATATATGATAGTATATATATATATATATATATATAGAATATAGATATATATATATATATATGTTAGAGGATGAAGATCAAGAGAGAGAAACAGAGAATTAGAGGGCGAGATAAAGTGAAGGAAGATATGGAGAGAAGAGGTTTGGTGGAGGTTGATGCCTTGGTAGATGGCAGTGGAGAAGGTGCATCAGGCAACCGACCCTTTAATGTAGGGATAACGGTTGAGAAAGAAGAAAACATATATATATATATATATATATATATATATATATATATATATATATATATATACAAACACATTTTTTGTGTATGGGATTGGATTATGTATTTATCTCCTTAAAATACCTGTCATTCAGGGTAATGAATCACCAAAGTCTACATCTTTTTCCATCGGTCCTCATAACAAGCCAGGAAAAGGGATCATCAGATGACATATTTTCAGAATTACTGCACGTGTAGGAATAACCTAACTGAAATTGTTCTGGAATATTGCATATATCGCACTTGAATGAACTCCGCTCTTTCTTTTAATAAGTTTCCTCTCTCTCTCTCTCTCTCTCTTGTGATAGAGAATTTCGAACATTACTCCAGTATATAAATTAGTTACAAAATTAATTTTTGAAAGTTCTTGATAACCCCAAGTCACTGTTTTTATCCTCATTTTTATAAGGAAACTCATTACTAATATTAAATTCAAAACTAGTACTGACTGAATGGCGATGTTCGTGCCTCATCTGTTATTAATATTATTATTATTTTTTTTTCTTTTTGGTTTATCACAGTCCTCCAATTCGACTGGGTGGTATTTATAGTGTGGGGTTCCGGGTTGCATCCTGCCTCCGTAGGAGTCCATCACTCTTCTTACTATGTTTCTGGGATCACACTCTTCTGCATGAGTCTTGGAGCTACTTCAGCTTCTAGTTTTTCCAGATTCCTTATTATTATTATTATTATTATTATTATTATTATTATTATTATTATTATTATTTTATTATTATTATTATTATTATTATTATTCGCGTAACTATTTGCTACTGTACCAACAGTCTGCATTTATATGTGGTCATGATCTGAAAATTTATGAAGCACAGAGGCTCTCCTATCTGGTCTCTAACTAGTTATGCAGATTGAAGGTACCCTGACGCGAGTTATGGGGCGGTACTTAATATCCCTAGTCCGGACTTGCTGTCTCGATTGTCTCGTTTGTAACTAGTTTTTGACGGTATATGGGAGCGCTAATTTACATTGAACATAGCTAGAACTGACAGATGGTTCCACAATCGCCGTGATGGGTCTGTATCCCATCTGTTATGAAGAAGCAAGTGGTGAAAATAATAAATTTCAAGATATTTGTTAATCAAAAAAATTTGTTTTCACATTCTTTTTTTTAAATTGGATTGAGGAATATATTAGCATAACGGCTTTCAGGCTTTAGCCCAATAGTCTAGAGTAATTTGAAGGCTTAATAAAAATGGTGTGTATTGTTTTACAAGTAAATGTGGAAGATCTAAACACAAAAAAATTTGTGTCAACTAAACTGAATTGTTGGGTCATGTTATACAGTTTCAGAATTTTTATAATCCTACAAATAAGTGATATATGAAAAAAAAAACTTTTTGATGTTGACATTTAGGCATTCGGACGCAAAAAATATGTCTATGAATTTAAGAAGCAGGTCACAGTCTCTCATGATTCCTACTCGTTGAACATTACCAGAATCGAAGTGCAAGTGCAAGTGAAAGGGAATAGTGGAATGTAAACAAAAGCAATATTCTTTTAGATAATAAGTTAACCCCTGCTTGAAGCGTATTTGAATTTGTTTTCTTACTTTTTTTTTTTTGGGGGGGGGGGGTGCCCTGGGGGATAGTCATTATTTGACTGTTTTCCTTACCTAATCAGTATTCAAGTGGGATTTTAATATTATCTTTAATGTGCCTGTTCTAATTTTTTTGAAAATATTTACAGTATTACAAAGAGAATTCTTACATCTCATATTTATTTTCGATATTTCAAACATGCAAAGCTGCGTCAAATGTTCTCTGCCATTCTAAGGTTACTCTATTCCAGGGAAGGTTTCTTTTCTTTTCCTTTATTTTTTTTTATTATTCCCGGGTAGGCCCCACATCCTCCTCCGAAGAACCTTTTCCTCTGTGAAATGGGGAAATTTCTTTACCATTTGTCGGTTTTTTTTTTAGCCTGGATAAAGGGAACTTCCTTTCTAATGAGGGCCAATTACCCTTGATGACAGTCCTTTCTCTCTCTCTCTCTCTCTCTCTCTCTCTCTCTCTCTCTCTCTCTCTCTCTCTTCTTTTTCCATTGATAGCCATCTTGACCAAACATTAAGCTCTCGAGCGGAAAAGAACCGTAGAAAAGTTTACTTTATAAAACCATTATTTTTTTGTAGTTAGAGCGCGCATACACACACACACGCGCACACACACACACGCACACACACATCTGTCTTATGTACGTATAATATATTATATATATATATATATATATATATATATATATATATAATTATATAATATATACATATATATATATAAATATATATAATATATAATATATATATTATATATATATATATATATATATATATATATACATATATATATATATATATAATATATATATATATATATATAATATATAGATATATATATATATATATTATAAGATATATATATATATATGCACACATGTACACACACACACACACACACACACATATATATTTATATATATATATATATTATATATATATATATATAGATATATATATATATATATATATATATATAAATATATATATATATATATATATATATTATATATATAGATATTATTATAATATATATATATTATACGCACACAGACCCTTTTATATATATCAAGAAATATCTGATATTAAGTATTTATTATAGCTATTCAAGCTGGCAGACATTTTAATATACATATGATTAAGATATTCCTAACGATTGCTACCAATAAGGGGTTTTTATTTTTGCATCGACATACAATGAAAACGAAATAGACGTCTTTGTATTAGTAAAAGCAACATCAATAGCAACATTAAATATGTTTGATGAACAGGCAACGCGTTTTGTATGCAACATTAACTTTATAAGTTCTGCTGTTGTAGGTACTGGTATGTTTTTCTTCTTTTCGCTTACTCGGGGAGTAAGCATACACAATACTATGCGGTTGTTGTTGTTGTTGTTGTTGCTGTTTAGGTGGTAGAAAATTCTAAAAGATCTGAAAAAGGGGTTTCGCGTTGAATTAATGATATTGGATTTTCAGGATGTGATATTTATAATTTATATATTAGAATGAAAATAAAAAAAATTAATATTGTGTGTATTAAACAGTGCAGATTAATTATTTCTAATAAAATATATCGTATTTTTCAAATTTTCGTTGGTGAAACCAAGGGCTATCTGAACGTAAATTTTAGTACGTTTTAATTTCTTTGACGTATTGAATTTCGTGGCTATATTTCATTTTAATTTTGTTTCTCCACTTATAACTAAGAATATATAAACGTGTTTAATATCTGTCCTTTTTATTTGAACCTTTTGTTATTATGAGTAGTACTAATGATAAGTATTAACTACGAAGACCACTTCACATTAAGTTAGGAATTTAATGTTTGCAACTCATGCATCAGTGGAAAATCTTGCACGCGTCCCTAGAAAGATGGAGGTCGGATCACGCCTTGTTTCACTTTATATTCAGTATTTCATCTCCTGTTATTTTAGGTGACATTAGCATGAGCTGTCAAGAATCAGGACCCTCAGTAGAATCTTTGATCATTTTTCATCTCTGCTCAACCGAAGTAAAACTAACATAGCTATCGCTTGTCCTATTTGTTTACCATTATGAAATTCATAATCTTCAAAGTTGCACCTATTTTTCTTAATGTGCCATAAAATGATAACTGAATCTTTCCCAATTTCGATACAGGCAGTGATACAAAGAAAACATTGTCATTTGTATCGTTATTTGGGTAAGACCCTTCTTTGCCATTAATTGGATATGGATTACCTAATAATTTCGATAATTCAAAATTCTCAGAAGATTCTTGGTAAAAAAAATCGCCTTGCAGTATTATAGTATGATAGTCATCGATCGATTGTTGAATTTCTCAAGAAGTACCTTGTTTTATGTCAGACAATAACATCATTACTTAATTTCAGATATGACAGGCGTGTTCCCATATATATATATATATATATATATATATATATATATATATATATATATATATATATATATATATAAACTATACCATATATATATATATATATATATATATATATATATATATACATATATATATATATATATATATATATAGATATATATATATATATATATATATATATATATATATATATGAAGTTTAAGTGGCATTTGCAGTCTTTCGTACGAATTTCTTTTTATTCTTCTTTCGTTTTCTGGGGAGACCTTCAAGACCTGAATCCGCTGAGGGATGCACTTTTGTTCACTTACTATTCTTGAGAGCCACACGTTGTCTAGGGAAAGGACAAGCCGCAGTGTTATCCACGCAAAAGGACGCGAAATTTCAAATTTCCCATTCACAATTATTCTCGAATAAATTAAAAACGTCCCGT
>NC_087202.1:37688074-37698074 GCF_015104395.2 Macrobrachium nipponense | reverse complement strand
ATATATAGATATATAAGATATATATATATATATATATATATAGATATATATCAAAAGTTGTTATTACGATTATTTTTCCTTTTTGTGTAAACCTCTTAACATGTTATTGTCAGTGCTACTAGCACTGAGGAGCACGAGCAAGGTCACTGAAGCCTGAGTCAACAGCGCTCTTGACTCTTCCAGCGAAAGGTGTCGGGCTACGACTGGATTCACTTTGGGTCGTAAATTCAGACCGGCGACTTTGATTGATGGAGTCAGCCTTCCGCAGATAGGATGAGAGTCACAAGGGTTTACATCCTTCAATTAATATGCGTTGTTTGCTACAGGGATGAAGGACCAGAGTGATCTAAGGTTTGAAGGAAACAGGGCAAATGATAAAGGTTGATAAATAAAAATGAAACTGTTTGAATTAAAACGAGGACTGAAGAAGAAAGACAAGTCATAGCGATTCGTGGATCTTAGTGTAAAATGACTGATAATAAAGGAAAAAATTAAAATGCTTTTATCAAGTTGCTTTTGCTGGAGAAGGGTCAGCATACGGGTAAAAAAGATAAAACACAAAAGAAATACGTAAATAAAGATTCCAGCGGATAAAAGACCAGAATTGCAAACGAACATTTAGCGAGAGGGGAGAAAATAGTAAACAGTGAGAATGAAGATTTAGGTGAAATGGAGAAATAAAAATAAAAATAAACAAATTACTTTGAATACTGGAGAAAAAGGCTTTGAATGTTGGAGAAATTTTGCAGGATAAAAAAAGATGGAACAACAAATAACAAAACATGCTCCAAAAAAAGAGCGGAAAATAAATGAGGGAAAAAATGCTTAATGCTCGTATTCCAAGAATATCCTTTCGTAATGAGCACCCTTGACGTTTTCAACGCATGGCACGAGCACACTGATGATGATGATGATGATGAGGTTGTCCAACAAAAATAGCCGGAGTAAATTATGCTGCTACCGCCACTGCTATTACTGCTGCTGCTTCGACGCTCTGAATAATGAACAACCCTTCCATACCGTCTGCTGCAATACGCGAAGAATTTGCCTTTGCCGATACGTGTCACTTCGTACCCAAGAGAGTGATCATCTTTCCAGATTTTTAGTTATCATAAAAGCTACTTCTGCGACTGATGCTGTCTCGTGCTGGAATTTTTGTCATCAGATGCAATATTGTATGAAATTTGAATTTGTGAAATATCTTCAAATGCTGCTGCTGGTAATATTAACAATATTGATATTCTTATTACTGAATCATGTTTAAACACACACACACACACAAATATATATATATATATATATATATATATATATATATATATATATATATATATATATATATATATATTTATATTTATATTACACCCCTTTGACAAAACTACACAAACTGGAAACCCTTACCTGTCGACAGCGGCGCCCTCTAGCTGCAAACATGTCATTAGGCTATTCAGCTCACATAAATACAAAAATATACTATTTATTACCCAAAGCAGATGAACATAAAATAGAACAAAATGATTAATAAGTCATAGCGATAAGAACCCAGGTCTGCCACCCCACTAAAGAAACTAATAAGTTATCATTCCACCTCTCCTGGCTAAGTATTCACTCCCAGACCGAAAATGTCAATTGTTTCATTTTATAAGTCAGGATAGAGAATCCCGTCTCTAATATCATGCAATAGAGCCCATCTTTATGATGGGGTTTCCTCCCGACACCTGGCGTTTACCAAACCGACCTCTTTCCTATCACAAAAGGAATGTGTCTCTCTCGCAAGTGCCTTGGTCGGTTAGACCTGTGACATTCGTACAAACGAATGTACATACTCGACACACCTCAAACCACCCTGTCAACAGTACGGACAGCCTCCAGATTAAAAATGCTTACGCATCAGATTCCTTCATTCAAGAAGGCTGCCTCTACAGCTCAATCTGTCTCCAAGCAAGACATGATATGTAATTCACTAACACATCACACACTTGTAAGATGGCTCGGCCACCTATGTCCTTTGTGCACTCCTGTCGCAAACCACATCAACAACTAATGCACAATGTATCAATTTGCCACATGATTTAGGGCTACCTCCGTTGCTGGAGCCCTTGCTACTTTCACAAGAGGGACCTGCAAAAAACCCTTCGCCAAATCAATTGAGCTATAAATATTATATCCCCTGATTTCAACAAAAAGATCTGGTATGCACGCGACTGGATAGCGGTCAGAGATCGTCTTTTCATTTAAACGTCTAAAATCGACGCATACACGGACAGAACCGTCCTTCTTAGCCACCGCTAACAAGGTCTAATGATTCCTTCTTCCTCCCATCTATTGATCTCTTTCTCTACCTGTTCTCTGATTTTGAAAGGTATGCGATATGCAGGAATATAAATAGGTTTTGTGCCACTCTCCAAATTTACCTTATGCTCTAACACATTAGTCAACCCCAATTTATCACCTTGTAAGGCTATCGTATCCCCAAATTCTGCCAAGAGCTCGCTTATCGCTTCAACATGTTCACTATCATCTGCATTAGCTAAATGTTCTTTAAATATCTGTTTCCTTGATTGCATTTCTGCCTCTGAAGACTCGGGTTTCCCCTATACGATAGCCATTGAACCAGTATCACGACTCCAGTCTTGGAAATCCAATATATATGTATTCTTCTGGTATCTCCTAACTGTATCATTACAGTTTGATAACTCCAACCACTTGGTCCTATCCATGGATACACTGTTCACCGATGGCGTGCTAATAACCCCTCTAAGCCTCTCGCTATTTTCAATAACACACACATCAGTAGGTTTTCTCACTTCCTTCAATTTGACTTTTACCATAGTCTTCAAACCAGGTAGTAACACAATATCTTCGGATAAAACACCTCTATATTTGTGGTTAGTATCTCACCCATTTACACCACCACCCCATACACATTACCACCCTCAGTATCATCCCCAGCATTGTTAGTATCAGAAATAACATCAATATTAGTATCAACATCACCATCCAAAATATCATCACCACCATTGTTATCACCGTGAACTCTGATAGAACCCCTGTAATCATTTCCCATATCACCAACGTGGGTTTTAATATTACCTTTCTCCGTAACACGCGTATCACCGCATTAAGATCACCGAGCACACCTCCTTTTTCAATAATCTCTATGTCCTCCGTTCTAATCACGTCCTCATAAGGTAGAAAAACACCAGGTATCCTGACTGTTATCCCATTTACAAACGCATGGATCGAAATCTTGTGTCTTCTACACGCAGGATGACCCAGCAAAAGTCTGTTGCCCAACGCAATTCCTTTCATTACCAAAAATGGTTCTGTTAGTACTCTGTCACCAAGAGTAAACTGTATTTGAACACAACCCAGGGTATTTAATCTATGAGCTTGCACATCACACACCGTCTCCGTTGAGGGTTGCAAAGGGTAATTGGAAAACATGGATTGATACAAATTAGAGTCCATTAAATTTATAGACGCACCTGAGTATAAATATCAGTATATCCACATCCCCTACTGTTCCTTAAGCTATAGGCCTGGGCTCTGGGGCATCCTCTACGAGACCACAATGGCACGTACCGGTCACCTGTCCCTTTTTTGTTGATCGAGCTTCCAAAAATTTTGCCGATCCTTTTGCCCTCTGGTTTGACCTGCCTGGGAAGTTCTCACATTATAATTACTAGAACCTTGAGGCGTAAGCCTCGCATCTTTCCGTATCTGAGACGGACAAGATTGCCGATAATGATCAGTGCTCTTACACATTCCACAATATTTAACCCTACATAATTTCTTTGGATGCCCTAGTTGCTGTTGATCGATCGATCTTTTGTTATATTCAACTTTTGCACACAGACGGGGAGGAGAAAATTCTGTGTCTCTTTGCACCCTATCCCCCGGGCCTATCCCATTAAAAATTTTACTATTTACAGTGGGACATTTATACATAAGTTTCTCAATTTGGGCATAAAGTAATTCTTCGTCTGAAGTAGGTTCAATCTTTTCATCAAAGCTATTCACTATTGCATCCGGTACATCGTGCAAGAGCAGGGAAAAATAGATCAGTTTATGAACGTTCTCAGGAGAGACATTACTTCCTGTAACCCATTTAGATGTTTTCAATTTTCCTACCCAATCCGCCACTGACTCAAAAAGTTTTGAACTATGTTCTACGAGGCCATCAGTGCCCTTCTGTAGTTTATAAAGACCCCAACGGTCCCTCACCATATATCTGTGTTCCTTTGAGCCATAAGCTGTTTTCAAAAGTGCTTGCAAATCAGTCCAGGTACAACATTTTGCAAATTGGAAACTCCTGCAATGGTGGGAGAGATCCCCTCTATTGAAATCTAGTAAATTTTCGCCTCTCTAAACACCTCTATATCATCTGTTATATTCTTTCCGGCTAAATAATTATTCACCCCTTCAATGAAAATTTCCACTGGTTGTGACAACACAACTTCTACCATTCCCCGAAACGAGCTCACGCCCTCACTCATGTTCGTTACGTGAAGTAGTAACGTTGTGGTACTCTCACCATTTTTCTCTCTTTCCTGAAGCTCTTTTGTTCTATAAGATTCCCCAATCTCAATAACATCAATGTATTTATATACACACAAAACCCAATCCAGAAAAATTAATACAAATTTTCCCCCAATAATGGATAACAAAAAACAAACGCGCCCTGCGCCCAGTATATCATCCTACGAAAGCCAAAAAAAAAAAAAATAGGGAGGGGATAGAAAAGGAAAAAGGTGCAAAACACTTACTAAGCGATCCAACACCACGACAACCAGGCCCACACACACAAACTCTCACCTCTATTTCTCTCTCTCTCTCTCTCTCTCTCTCTCTCTCTCTCTCTCAGGGCATGACTCAACAAAAACCCTCGCTCACATCATTACCACGTCCGTCGAATTTCGAGAGACATCAAAACAAAAACCCCCTTCGAGTAATTTGCCACAAACAAAAAAGAATAAAACAAAATAAATACAAAATAAAAAGGAGAAAATAAGAAAGAAAACTTGAAAATACACTTACATCTTCATATGACTGGAAACCGAATTCGTATACGCATCGCAAATATGCGTAGCCTGTTCACCACACTCGTGAAACACTTTAATATGTCGAAAACTAAACTTTTTCCCATCACGTTTTAAAACACTGGTTTTCATGAATCACGAAATGACCAACATTGAGCCAGAGAGATACCCAGCGACACTTTCAACACCACACCAAACCACTGAATCAGCAAAAAGAGCCCCGAGTTGCCTGTGACACGATTATTACCCCTTTTCCTACCAAAAAATATATGTCTAACTAGTCACCAGTCTCTTCGTACCTACAGCTTATAAAATACATAAAAAGCTTGTTAAACCGCTGCCCACCGCTCTTACACCCTTTTGACAAAACTACACAAACTGGAAACCCTTACCTGTCAACAGCGGCGCCCTCTAGCTGCAAACATGTCATTAGGCTATTAAGCTCACATAAATATAAAAATATACTATTTATTGCACAAAGCAGATGAACATAAAATAGAACAAAATAATTAATAAGTCATAGTGATAAAAACCCAAGTCTGCCCCACAAATAAAACCAATAAGTTATCATTTCACTCTCCTGGCTAAGTATTCACTCCCAGACCGAAAATGTCAATTGTTTCATTGTATTAGTCAGGATAGAGAATCCCGTCTCTAATATCATGCAGTAGAGCCCATCTTTATGATGGGGTTTGCCTCCCGACACCTGGCGTTTTACCAAAACCGACCTCTTTCCTATCACAAAGGGAATGTGTCTCTCTCGTAAGTGCCTTGGTCGGTTAGACCTGTGACATTCGTACGAATGTACATACTCGACACACCTCAAACCGCCCTGGCAACAGTACGGACAGCCTCCAGATTAAAAATGCTTACGCATCAGATTCCTTCATTCAAGAAGGCTGCCTCTACAGCTCAATCTGTCTCCAAGCTAGACATGATATGTAATTCACTAACACATCCCACACTTGTAAGGTATATGTATAATTATATATATATATATATTAATATATATTATATATATCATATATATATATATTAATATATATATATATATTTTATATGTAGAATATATATATAGAGATATATATAATATATATATATAAGATATTATTATATAGATATATATATATATTAATAATATATTATTATATAATTATATATATATAGATCCTCTATATATATATATAATATATAACATATATATATATATATATATATAATATTATATATATATATATATATATTAATTATATATATAATTATATATATAGATATAATATATATGAAGATATATATAGATATATATATATATATAATTATTATTAAATAATAATATATATATAAGCTATATTATACTATATATAGATATATAATATGTATGTAAGTATTTATTGTATGTGTAATATATATATATATATATATATATATATATATATATACTATATATAGATATTATATATATAATATATATATCTATCTATATAATATTATATACTATATATAGTATATATATATATTATATATTATACTATATATAGATATATATTATATATATATATTTCTATATAGATATTCTATTTAATATTATATATTATACTATATTATATATATATATAATATATCTATATATATTAATATATATATATATATATATAGATGTAGATATAGGTATATATATACCTACCTATATATATATATATCATATATATATATATATGGATATCATATCTAGATATATATATTATAATAATATATATATATATATATATATATATATATTATAATATATAATAATATAGTAATATATATACATTACCTATATAATAAATAAATATATATATATATATATATATATATATATATATATATATATAAAATACAATAATGAGTGCATAGAACTCTCTTTATGCTTTAATTTTTCCTAAAGCACTTCCAAAACAAAAAGCTTTCCTGCAAATGACTCATTGGAAAATTTGTTTCTTTTGTACTCCATTTCATCGACTCGTGAATTACTCTTCTGTTTTTCTATAAATACATTATGATACCCGTTCAATTTACGTATCCATTCACTTTTTAATATTCGTCCGTTTGACCCGACAGTCTTTTTTACCATCGCAGGGCAGCAGACCCTCTTTCTATTCAACAAACCCCTCGACGCAGATCCTTATATTACGTTAATGATAATTTTCATTTTTGAGTGCGGCCATGTCTGGCATTCCTCCCCTTCACTTATTACATATACTTTTATCGACCGCCCTTACCCCAACCGTCACACCCACCCACCACCCACAGTTTTTTTTTTTTTCACAAGTCTTGTCCTATATTTTCCCATTTTCCTTCTTTCTTCCTTATTTTGCATCACCTTTTATGTCCGTGTTCTTTCTCGAATGTTAATTTCCTCTTCCAATCTCCGTTTCTGCCGTTTCCTTTGTGTCAGTTTCTGTGGAAACTGGTATAATTATTACTTTCCATTGTGTGTATCCCATATCCCATTTAATTTCTTTATGGTTACTCCATTTTTTTAATCTGTTTATATTTGAGGTACATCACCTTTGGATTAATCTAATTTCCATTTTTTATAACGGGTTTATGTCTTTGAGTAATTTACTTTGTTTAGGAAGAACATTCTTGTAGAGTTTCATTCAGGCTTTTTTATCATTCTATTAATGAAACCACTACCTTTTGCAGTACACTATCTTGGCATCCAGTTTAGAAAAAATTTTCAGTGTCTAAGTTTCACTTATATGAAACCTATCGTAAACATGCAGTTGTATACTTTTTATACATCAGAGCAGGTAGCATCATAGGTTTTGGCTTCATCTTTTTTGTATTTTTTCTTTATATATATATATATATATATATATATATATATATATATATATATATATATTATATATATATATATATGTATTTATATATGTATATTTATATATATATATATATATAGATATATAATGCATCTATGATATACAATATATATCAATATATATATATATATATATATATATATATATATATATATATATATATATATATATATTCATTGATGAATCCAGTAAGTATTGGAGAGATAAACGTTTAAGAGTTGCAAATTTAGAATGGCAGTTTTTGGTCTTTCTAGTATGTCAATTTTCATTGTGCTTTTTCGTGCTTTTAATATTTATTTGCTTCATATTTTTACTTGTGGATGTAACACTTGATTCGTCATAGACATTGTTACAGAATTTAACTCCCGTTACATAATTCCGAGCTGTAAGAATTTATGGGTCAGTCCATTTATCAATAGGCCACATCTCTGAGAGAGAGAGAGAGAGAGAGAGAGAGAGAGAGAGAGATAGAAATTTTTACTCAAGTGGGGAAGAAGTCAAGTTGTAGGTGCTAGGAGAGCCATTTTGAGAGTCGTTAGAATAAGCCAAGACTAATTAGGCCCCTCATTACTGTTTTGTTTTTATTTCTTTTGCATTCATACAGTTAGATTAGGAATTGATACTCTTGTTATGCTTTAGTTTTATGCAAAACTTTTATTGTTATCTATAACCGTTACGGCAACTCTCTCTCTCTCTCTCTCTCTCTCTCTCTCTCTCTCTCTCTCTCTCTCTAGCAGAATCTAACGTTTTAGGGATGATATTTTTTATGCATTTATATTGTTAAATTAGAAATTTATGCTTTTGTATTGGTTTTCTCTCTCTTCTCTCTCTCTCTCTCTCTCTCTCTCTCTCTCTCTCTCTCTCTAAGCAGAATATAGCTTCGTTGCTACCGTTCACACCATATCAGTTGAATTACTGCTGCTGACACAGTACTGTCATCGGGTGTATCAGAATTTTCAGCCTGTCTTGCCGTGTTGTCTAGAACTGTTATTCGCGCTCGTCTGTCCAATATTGTGTCGTCTTTGTCTCTCAGTATGTTATACTGTTAGTTTCTGTATGGCGCAGTGAACCAAAAACGTATTTGTGAAGCCTGGAAAATACCATTATTATTATTATTCAGAACATGAACCCTATTCATATAAGAAAATACCACAGGGGCCATTAATTTGAAATTCAAGCCTTCAAAGTAAGAAAAGGTAAAGGAAAATACAGAATGAAGAAATCTCACTTGTTAAAAAGAAATAATAAATCAATGAATAAAAAACTGTCCAAAAATGGAAGGAGAATAGTATTGGGTAGTAATACTTTGCCATTATGTTGCCCGTGATGTTGTTGGCATTGTAAGTGAATCTTCACGCGTTTTAGGGTAAAACTAGAGTTCAAGTCGTAAAATATTTGTTTTTTTAATTGAGACTTAAGAACTCATCATTCACTCACTTGCGTCTTTCCACAGCTGAAAATAGATAAGGACTCTTCTATGTACATACATGACTGCTTACTACTGTCTAGTACTTATGCATTTGAGTTTCTGCTGAGACCTTAAATGACCTTTCTTACATGTTGGAATTACCGCTCTTGTGTTTTCTTAACGCTGGAACCAATCAATGTTCATATATGCATTTTTCTTGTCTCATTAAGACCCCTTTCAGCCTTTTCAATATTTTAATTTGTTTTGCCATGTTAGTTCTTTCATTAAATATTGGACGTCATAAATTATTATTCACACTTAAAGAATAAATTTTATTCGAAAATCACTAGGGCATTTAAACTTTTGTTTCCAGTGACTAACTTGTTTAAATTCCAGAAGTTTGCAAAACTCTTACCACTGCTCTCTTACCTAACTGGATTGAGAGTCGCGTGCTGCACTTTCCAGTGATTTTGTGATAAAGTTGAGTCGTACTTCGATCAGCAGTACACCTATATATGTGCTATTGTAATGACGCCACTATTTTCCTTTCGTATTTCCACTGTTACTTAAAATGTTTTCACTATTTTCATTAAAAATTACTAATAGTAGTGAACTGTCATTCCTGTTGATACTGGTGTACTCATTTTAGCAATTTTTGTCATTAATATGTCATTAATCATACT
>NC_087202.1:37645574-37678074 GCF_015104395.2 Macrobrachium nipponense | reverse complement strand
ATGGCTGGTTTTCCTCTCGATAAGATCAGGGCATTCCACAGAGTACATCTGCCTCAGATACCTAATGACCCTCTATCAGCTGCGCGTATCGCTGGAACACGAGACCTTCGAGGGAGCCACTAACCACGAAACTACTTCAGTTAGGCGGGAGACAAAGAGGTCTCTGTAGTGGAGTTAGATCTACATATATATAAGATAAGTAAACCCAGAGGGAGACTTTAATCCAATTACCCCTTGGAAAATGGAGACTTAGCCTCCCACATATTACGTGAAATTGATACTAAGAGATACTTTGAAGGTTCCCTTGCTTCTACTAACCTGCCGCTTTTTTTCCCCCAACCTCTCTCTCTCTCTCTCTCTCTCTCTCTCTCTCTCTCTCTCTCTAGAAAAGCGAAATGCGTTGATATTTATGACTCTTAATGAAATGAAGGCATTAAGGGTATAATGACTGTTCTCTCGCTCTGTCTCTCTGTTCGATCATTAATAAGAAAAGATCATGACGATGATGCTTGCAAAAGCAGAGAGGTAGCTTGTAAAAGTCGGGTGTTCCGTTGTCTATTGTTCCCTTAATGCATCTCAAAGGCGCTTACGTATTTGGGGCTTCGCCCTGATAGCGTCATTTAATGGCAGCTTGTTGTGGCTTACGCGGTCTGAAGGAAGAGTGGCCTACTCTTTAAGATCTTCCTTTAAAGTTCTTACTTTCCAATACAGGGATTTGCAAGTACGTACACAAGCGCTGGTTATTTTGCATGTTACCAAAAATAAACATACGAAATGATATATGAAGAAATGTAGAGGTTTTGTTTGACTGCTAATGATGAATGTCTATATACCATACTTTTTGAATGGTAATATTTAATGATTATTCATAACGTATGCATATTTCATACACACACACACACACACACACACACCACACACATTATATATATATATATATATATATTATATATATACTATATATATAATATATATATAGTATATGTATGTATATATATCACTTTTTTCTCTCTTAACCGGATAGCTTAGATAACTTTTTTTTTTTTTTTACAACATGTTGTTTCCCATTAATGTGCGGGATAACTGGTGGTTAGAAGACTAGGAGAGAACCACAGACCTAAAAGACATCAGCAGAGACCTGTACTCATGCTTGGTGGCGCCTCTCTCTCTCTCTCTCTCTCTCTCTCTCTCTCTCTCTCTCTCTCTCTCTTTACACACCACACACACACCCCCTTCCCCACACACACATATATATATATATATTATAATATATATATATATATATATATATATATATATATATATATATATATATATATATTTATGTATGTTGTATGCGTTTGTATATACAATGATACTAGTATAATATATATATATATATATATATATATATATATATATATATATATATATATATATATATATATATACATATATATATATATGAGTGTGTTTTATAGACATAGGCGCTGACCTGGCGTATGCATTCAAACACGTAGCAGCGTATAATTTGTCCGAGCATCCAATCCTCTCTTTATTTGCATACATCTATTCTATACATCAACATACTCCCTAATGTAAACTCAGCCAAGACTGGGCGACCCATCCGCGCCAATCACCTCCATTTTGAATCTCCATAAATCGCCGAATGAATCCGTCGAAAGACGTCCGTCGAAAGAAGCGTCGTCGCCGAATGATTATCTCATTTCCCTGTCATTCATCTCCAGAGCACCGAGCTGGCTATTGCAATCGAGTGAGAGCAAGACCCATTTCGAAATTATGCAAATCTGGGATTACGGCCATTCTTGTCCGTGGCGAATACGTTGTCTCTTTTTTTTTTCGTTTTTCTCCTTTTTCTTTTATTTCAGTGTCTCCCAGATTGTTGCCAAAGACTTTATGTTTCTGGGTTCGTTTTGGTCTTTGTTTGTTTGTGTGTGTACGAGTAAGGGTGTGGATGTTTTTACAGGTATCTTCAGTGTGTATAAATATGGGTTAAAATTTTATTGGGTGTTAATTCTCATGTGAATATACTACACACACATACACACACATATGTAATATATATATTATATATATATATATATATATATATATATATATATTATATATATATATATATTTTACAGGGTAGGCCAAAGTAGCCTCACAGTTATTCACATGAACTGTTTCCTCGTTCAAAGTACTCTTCAATAGAAATTAATACTGTGCCATTAATACATGCTACTTCTTTTTATCCTTTTCGTGTCACTCATTCTAAACTATGCCACTTATTCATGTCTGAAAATTTTATGCGTTTAATAAATTATTTTTTTAATTCTGTTTGAACTGTGAGGCTATATATATATATATATATATATATATATATATATATATATATATATATATTATATATACTATATATATATATATATATATAGATATATATATATATATATATATATATATATGTATGTATGTATATATATATATATTATATATAGATATATATATATATATATATATATATATATACACACATATATATTGTATATATATATATTATATACTATATATATATATATATATATATATATATACTATATATATATATATATCTATATATATATATATATCTATATGTATAGATATATATATATATATATTATATTAAATTATATATATATATATAATATATATCTATATCTATATCTATATATATCTATAATAATATATATATATATATATATATCTATATATTATATATATATGACTGGTAAAAATGTTCTGTAACAACAGAGTTCCATCTAATAAAAGGAAAAGCCCATAAAAACAAAAAAACCAAAATAGAGAAAAAGTACTATATTTCAGAGACTGCTGTCTCCCTCTTCAGGTAGATGAATGAGAAAAGTTCACAGAAAGGTGGTATTTATTTACAAGAGGTCCATCCACAAACAAGCCATTTTAAGTCACCCCCGACTGATAATCTTCCTCTAATCTTCTTAAGGGTTGGTTGAATGAAGACGTTGTCGATCGTGTCCGAAAGGAGGATGGATTTCGGACACGATCGACAACGTCTTCATTCAACCAACCCTTAAGAAGATTAGAGGAAGATTATCAGCGGGGGTGACTTAAAATGGCTTGTTTGTGGATGGACCTCTTGGTATAAATACCACCTTTTCTGTGAACTTTTCTCATTCATCTACCTGAAGAGGGAGACAGCAGTCTCTGAAATATAGTACTTTTTTCTCTATTTTGGTGTTTTTATGGGGCTCCTTTTATTAGATATATATATATATATATATATATATATATATATATATATATATATATATATATATATATATATGAGAGAGAGAGAGAGATAGAGAGAGAAAGAGTGTGTGTACACTGGTGTTGGGTAATTTTAGTTCATAACCACCGAGATATATACTTGTCTTCGCTGGTCATAGAATTGTCAAACTATTTTCCTGGAGTCTGGAAGTGTTTTCATATGCTAGGGCTTGTCTGTGATCACGTTCCTTTGTGAGAACGGCCTGAAATGACTAGTTTTCTGCTGAGTAGCTGCCCTGAGTCGAAAGTGTTGAAGCGTATTGTTTTATCTGAATCTGTCTCTTGTTACCTTGTTACCATCAGTATTCATGACTTCAGTAGCATTTGAGTTGGTACAAGGAAGTTCAGGACAGTTGTACGATGCTGAACAATAATCATTGAAGCAATATTGTCGGTATCTACAATGCCCCAAATTTGTCATATTTCTTTTTACACATAGAATAAAGTTGTATTTTTTTTTTTTTAATATAATGCGAGCCATGTTTCTAGCCAAAGTTGTACTAATTTGGAGCTGTGAATAACCTCTGATTAACCAAGGGCCACTGTGTTTTATCTTGGTAAAACAACTTTTCAATCAAAAGTTCAGCACAGTCAGTGATTTTTCCTTGTCATTTAAAAAGGTCTTATTAATCAACGTTTGACTAATCACGACTGACGAGAGAAACATAAATACTCTTTTCTTATACTTTAAACAGATTTAGAAATGCTGAACCCAGCGTGAAAAACAAAACTTTAAAATCTTTATAGAATACTTAGTAAGCCAACACAATCGTTTTTTACTAAATAAAATGTGCAACCCCAGATTTTCGCAAGATATATATATATATATATATATATATATATATATATATATATATATATATATATATATATATATATATATATGTGTGTGTGTGTGTGTGTGTGTGTGTGTGTGTGTGTGTGTGTGTGTGTAGTACGTTAGTTAACAGTGTGTTATCGGAAATCGTTAGGAGCTTCAACGATTTTAAGTTTTTCTGTTCTCAAAGTGCTCTGGATTTTCTTTGTTAATTAGATTCTGTGAAATTTATGTATTTGTCTGTTGTTTGAAAAATAAAAGTAGTTTTCAATGTTGTTCGCCAGTGAAGTTAAACATGATTTTCGTTTGACTAGTATATAGAAAGATAAAATATAGTACTCACCTTTTTACATCAGCCAGCGAAGCTGTTTGTTTGACAGGATTCTCCCGAGTATGGCTCTGCTCGTGTGCGTGAGTAGGTGTGGCTGTGTGCTTGCAGGATATCTCGAGAGCGGATTAAGGGATTTAGATGGAAGAAGATGAAAACATTTATTAGACAAAAATCCTACGGGCTTTTGAATTTTCCCGTTCATCAAAAGCGAATATCACTCCAAGTAATCTTAACAAATGCTTTGCTTTCGTTTTGTTTCCTCAGAAAATTCTAATTTTACTTTTTAATTTGTCTGGAAAGCTTCGTAGGTTTCTGGATGTTACTGGAAGCGCCTGATAACCATTTCCCACGTCAAACAAAAATGAATCCAGTCTTAGTGGTGCGATTTAAATTTATTGGAATATTAATACGAAAAGTTTTAAAAAGATTTGTTTTTATCTATGCTCGCTTCTTGATATAGCATTTACCTTATTACTCTGACGCCTCATTGGCAGACTTCGTTAGAGCTTCTGTTGTAGGACACACTTTGCTTTCTGAAAACAATAAGGTCATTTAGGGTTACACTCTACGTTCTTGTGTTGCCATACAACAAAGGTGTTTGTCATTTACCAGCTAAAAGTAGATGAACACTAGATATTTGGGGTACCTGTCGGAGGAAGGCCGTTGCTCTTTTCTGCATATGCAGATAGTGCCTAATTAATAAAAACTAAAATCAAAAGGAGCGAATGTTTTGAAAGTTCATATTATGAACTTGGCAACGGAAGTAACAATATTAACAGTAGTGAGAAAGGAAGAGCATAAAATCAGTATTAATTAACGATAAAACTGATGAGCGAAAAAATAGATTAAATAAATATTGAAACAGGAGTCTGGGTAACTCAGAAGACGGCCACTAGTGCAAGGCATGAATGCATAACGAGGACTATAAGATTGACGGCAGGGCAAAACCATGAGAAATATTGGCTGAGAGAGAGAGAGAGAGAGAGAGAGAGAGAGAGAGAGAGGCGAAAAGGTGTTAAGAGAGCCAGATCCCTTAGTCATGTTTGCAGTCCCCTTGCTGTCTACAGTATAATTCAATTTGTGGAATTTTTTTTAATAGTATCAGTTATTTTTTTGGCAGCCATCAGCGTTGCTTTTTATTTATACTGTTTTACTACTAGTGTTATGGTACTACTTCCTTATGAGATGCGTTGCAGAGAGTGAGAACCTTGTCATATTTTTCCAGCATTACTATGGCTTCTATGCTTTACAAGAATTTATTATTATTATTATTATTATTATTATTATTATTATTATTATTATTAATAGAGTAGAATGACCTGGTGCCTGCACGGGCTCATGGTCTCACGGTCAATCCACCGTATCTTGATAACAAACCAGAGTCGATCATGAAACTTGAAAAAATTAAAACAAATTGGAGAACAAATATATTTAGAAGCCCCTTCTATCAGTGCTTCTGAATAAATTTGTTCTGCAATTTGTGTTCAATTTTTTTTTTTCAAGTTTCATCGGTCGATACTGATCTGTTATCATCATGATAATGTGGATTGTTCGGGCGATCAAGAGTCGGTGCAGACACAAGGTTCAGCGTACTCTAATAATAATAATAATGACAATAATAATAATAATTACCTTGCAGTAATAAGTGGTACGAGCACCAACCTGAGGGAGTGATAGAAAACGATCACGCAAAGATCCTCTGGAACTATGGTATCAGAACGGATAGGGTGATACGTGCAAACAGACCAGACGTGACGTTGATTGACAAAGTCAAGAAGAAAGTATCACTCATTGATGTTGCAGTACCATGGGACACCAGAGTTGAAGGGAAAGAGAGGGAAAAAATGGATAAGTATCAAGATCTGAAAATAGAAATAAGAAGGATATGGGATATGCCATTGGAAATCGTACCCATAATCTTAGGAGCACTAGGCACGATCCCAAGATCCTTGAAAAGGAATCTAGAAAAACTAGAGGCTGAAGTAGCTCCAGGACTCATGCAGAAGAGTGTGATCCTAGAAACGGCACACATAGTAAGAAAAGTGATGGACTCCTAAGGAGGCAGGATGCAACCCGGAACCCCACACTATAAATACCACCCAGTCGAATTGGAGGACTGTGATAGAAAAAAAAAAAAAAAAAAAAAAAAAATAAATAATAATAATAATAATAATAATAATAATAATAATAATAATAATAATAATAATAATAATAATATTACAAGTTCCTCACTCTCAGCAATGCATCCCATAGTACCGTTACGTTCAACAGTGCAGTTTCTTGTTTATATTTGTTGTGGAGACCCTTCCACTCCAATAACTGTCCCGTCGGTGCTTCCCTTCGTACCCCTTTCAACCTCAATGATTTCCCCTAATAACTTGGCAGCTTACCTCCGAACCCTTCGACCAGACGCAGGCTCTACATGGAAGCATTCCGACACACGTGTCAAGAATCTTTTCTGTTAGACTTCATGGAAAATTTTTCCTAACCCCCCCTCCCACCCCCAGCCCCCAGCCCCCACCCACCGTGGTGATCCCCTTAAAGCTCTCTCCCAAATGGGATTGGGCGCAGATAGAGGATCCAATGGGGTTTAAAAAGGATTCCACCCTATGGCGCAATAAGCTCACCATGGAGATTTTACTGCTGTATTTGTTTCTGGTATTTTATTTCCTTTTTTTTTAAATTACGGCATTTTACCACTGCTGCTCATGGCATTTTTTGCTGTACATTTTTCCTTATAAACCTTATAAATGAGATATCTTTTCAATTTAGTTACGATTAAGTTTTCAGGTATGGATTGTTTGCCTGTGTATCTGTCTATTTTTAGCATTTGACCTAAAAGTAAAAAAATAAAAAAACAGCTATTTACGATTTTGTTTGATAAAAAAATCTTGATATTATAAGGTACCAGGAATAATTGAATGCTTCGTTTGTAGACTTTGAATCTCATGTATTTAAAAAAAAAAAAAACAAAAAAAAAAAAAATAGCGTAGTTTACTGCTGCTTGTGACAGAAAATGCATGTGACGAATAATAAGCATAAGCTTTTGTGTCACTATTATTAATGGGGAGTTTTTGACGTCTGGAAGTCATTTCTGCATTATGCGTTTCATTTTCATTTGTTATTTTTTTCCTTTAATCGGATTAACCCTTATACTCCGTTGAGGCCATGATCAAGGGCTTTAAGATGCTTGAGGGATGTAGGAAGTTACATTTTAATATTCAGTAAAATAGAATTATCTGATCTTTTTCTACGTTCTAAATAATCTTCATTCATAACACTTGCATTTTCACTTACACTTTTATTAACTCTTTTTCAGAATAGAGTAGTGCAAATTGTGTATAAAAGAATGTTGGCAAAGCTCTGAAGTTTGGAGACAGACAGACAGTAAAAAAAAAAAAAAAAAAAAAAAAAAAACAAAGACAAAACATCCATGTTCGCGACAGTAATGATGGAACAAAGCAAGAGATAGAAATTTGAACATTCAACAATCCTGAGAGAGAGAGAGAGAGAGAGAGAGAGAGAGAGAGAACGTCTTGTCGCGACAGAATACAGAACTTGTAGGAAAGGAAGGCCTTTCGAATATTATGCCCCATCGTTGCTGTAAACAGCAAGAGCCCTCGGAAACACTGTACATGATGGAAGACGCAAGGAACGGAAACGGGGGAATAAGGTAGAAATGATGTGTTCCTCTCTCGAGGTGCTTAAGCTGCACGGACCGTGAAAAAGCGCCGGCAATGCTTGCAGGCGTAAATGATAATGCTGGGTCATTGGGAAGAGTTAATGCGGTTCACCTTCGGAAACGAGCCGTTCCGAGTTCGGTAATTGGTCGGGGAAGCGATGGGAATGACGTCGCTTGGATGCTGCAGGAGTTACAGGACAGTGTCATTTTGACCTGATGTCAATCGTAATTAGTGCGATGAATGTTTCCTCGGCACACAGAAAATGTCATTAATAATTATTGATCGCTTTTGCGGACCTTAGGATTGAACGAAAAAGAGTTGATTGACGTCATGTCAAAATGATTAATCGGGACTGATAGCAGCGCGAACTTTCTTCCAAACTCTGATTTGTGAAAATTCGAAGCATTCTCAAATTAAACTCCCAGCGGCGAATGATAAAATAGCCAGCAAAAATACGGCTTCGGCCTTGACAGGAACAGACAGAATAGTTGTCAAAATGAATGATGCCATAAGAAAAGAGATTCAGTGGAGAGGAATATCCGTGAAAGATGGTGTTACAGCCCGTTTGTAAATGGATAGCGAGACCATTTTTATGATGGAGAGTTTGCCTACGTCAATTCAGAGGTCGTCTTTTTCCTTCTCTCCCCCTTGCTCTGTTTCAGTCGAAAATTCCATTGCAGCTGCAAAAATACTTATCTCTCTCCCCAGCCACACATTTTTTCTAATAGTGTTACATTTCACAGTCCTTTCTTTGAAAAAATGGCACACCTCTGGGTATTGAGTTTCCATTTGAAGTGTTGGATAGTTGGTATGAAAGTGTCAAAAAGGATATGAAACTATGAAAATATTGTGCTAAAAATATTTGTGAGTTTTACTACTTACTGTTTCGTCACTTATTTTTAAAACCTGTTAAAAGTCAGCGAGAACGCTTTATTCGTTATATTTCACAGTTAGTTCACGCCTTGGAATTTCCTTGTGAAAATACGGCTGACACGGTTAGTGTCCTTTAATTCTCCTCCGATGAGAATTCAACGACCCATAAGTCACTCTCATAGAAAAGAGATTCTGCCAAGTTCTCCCCCAAAATTCCTCCCTAACTAGCCGACCATTTAGTGTCTCTTTGAAACCCCCAGGAGGTGGGTAGCTGGGGAAAAGTGATGTGGTCGCAGGGACTTTAGGCTATTGTCACTCCCAACTTTTATGATGGCCAGAGAAGGCAGGGGGTGGGGTGGGGAGAATTTTCGGATAAAGAAGGCTCGGGAGACGGGAGATGGAGACCGTAGATTGGAAAGAGAGAGAGAGAGAGAGAGCGAGAGAGAGAGATCAGATCCTCCAAATCTGCGTGAGTTATAGTAATGTCTGGCTCGAGAGAATCAGATTGAGATTTAAATTTGGAACAGCCTGTGGTCGAAGGAGCTGAGTTATTATCCCCCAGAAAAATCCTTAATACGCTCGTGATTTTCATGGTGATTTTATTTCAAATGCACATTCACCAAAAGGCAAGATGTGGTCTTTCCTATCACCTTCATTACGAATACTTTCCACATGCATAGTGAGGATTTGTTTCCTCGGCGTGTTGAGGCTGGTTCGTTTTTATTTTTAGGTTTTCTACTTTGTAGGAATATGACCAAAGTACAAAAGTTTGTTTCCCTGATGGAGAGTTGTATCGAATGTATAAAAATAACAAGTACTTCAGGCATATGTTTTATATGAACATGTTTTGTGAAACTCTCTCTCTCTCTCTCTCTCTCTCTCTCTCTCTCTCTCTCCGGCGTTACAGCATTATGGAGAGCGGAGAGCTTGTGATTCATGTATTTACACAGAGAGAGAGAGAGAGAGAGAGAGAGAGAGAGAAAGAAATGGTTAATTTGCAATAATATCATTAACAAATGAACAAATAACAGGAACGGTTGATGATAAAGTAAATCATAATACAGATGAAATATTCACTTGTGTTTATCGTTCCAACAGATGTCCGCGAATATGCTAAAAAATGAAAGAGAGAAAGAGAGAAAGAAAAACTCTAGACAAGACCCAACGTCTCGATCTGTGTATTATTATTATTATTATTACTATGATTAAAATGGTTTAACTAGACCACTGAGCTGACTTTCAGCTCTCATAGGGCTCGCCTCGATTTGTGTAAAGGATTATTGCTTGGCAAGATTGCATCTGTAATCATTTTGGATACGCAGCAGAGGATCGGGAGACAGCTGCAAATTTGCATAGACAATAATTCGTATGCGTCTTGAACACGTTGCAAAGGAACTCTTGATAATCTGAAGATTATATCTGTAAGCTTACGTAAATAGCTGGGTAAAGTGATATTTGTGCTACATTAGATGGTACTGGCATTTGGCAACTGAAAACATATGAGACGCTGGTTTTAAGATTTTTAATTGCTTGACTGTAGATACGTGAAATACTGCGAATAGGTTTATAAACCTCTAGCTATAAAAGAGACATGACATGTACCCGTCTAACAGTCGAACAGAAAAGTGAGTCGTACATGAATCCACGTGGGATCAAAACCCGTCATTATCTTTCACATGTCGGTCTGTATTCAGCATCTGGAACCTGCCACGATTGGGCTAAGTTCATATTTGGCAGATCTTTGTGTAAGAATTGGGGTAACAGGTGAATACTGATCGGTATATATTAGTATAAGTTGGTTACATCTTTAGTAATCTGAAAATAATCTCAGAGCTTACCTCTCTCATTACATACAAGTTACTAGTGCCTGGAAGTAATAATCAAGGACTGTTCAGAAATCAGGGCCTTTCTGAAAGACAGTACATTTATATTGTCGGTTCTTACTTAGGTATAAGCCTATGGCTGACTGGCGTTCGCCCCAAGGCATTAATATACAATCAAGTGGTTCTCTCCCGTTGACTCAAATAATGGAATTAAAAGTGATACGACCACATTTCAAATAAAGTCGCTGTGGAATTGAATTGCTACATGCTCTGACAATTGCTTCATATAAAAAAAATAACAGATGGTACGTTTGCTCAGTCTGATTTGACAGAGAGAGAGAGAGAGAGAGAGAGAGAGAGAGAGAGAGAGAGAGAGAGAGAGGCGCAAAGAAACAAATTCGCTTTTAAAGAGAAGTTTCTATTTCACTTGTCTTATAATATCTATATACTAATATCATGACCTACCTTCGAAGCTGACTTTAAATGAAATTACACAACACTGATTTTCACTTATCTAATTTTTTTCTTTTCTTTATTATAGCTTTGAAAGCCGGGTTGGGTTGCCACCGATTGCTACCGCCCTTCATTCTTTTCAGTAACAACCTTGGTTTTACGGGCTGCTCAATGAGTAAGAGTCCGTGCTGGTGTAAAGCCAGCTCAATCACTACAAAATACTCTGTTGTTATTGTTGTTATTTTTTTTCTTGTTTGGGGGGTAGGAAAGGTCTATGGAAAGCCTCAAGCGGTCTAGAAAAGGTGTTTCGCGTTTTGTTAAAGATACAAGAATTTTAAGATAGGATATTTATGATTTATTTATTAGAATGAAAATGTAAAAAAGATAAATCATGTGCATGTTAAACAGTACAAAATATTATTTTAATTTATGTTTGTGAAATAAGGCTCTGTTTGACAGTAGATTTTAACATGTTTCAATTTACGTTAAAAGTTAGGAATATAATGTTTACAACTTATTTGTGTGGGGAAAATCTTGCATGCATCCCGAGTAAGCTGGAGGTCAGATGTAAATGGCCCTTATTTGATTTTCGTCGGTAGAGTTTTTATTATATTATTAATTATTATTATTATTATTATTATTATTATTATTTTATTATTATTATTATTATTATTATCATTATTATTTCTGTTTTATGTTTCTGATATATTTTCTTTTCTTGTAGGCAGCCAAGGTTTATTTTGGGGATAATTGCTCATTTAGTTTTTATTTATTCATATTACTTCTTATGCTTTCGAGGTAAACATTTTTATCTATATGTCTTTCGCAATAGTTCTTATAATAATTTATTTTAATTCAGAAACCTTGAAACATTTGTTAAAGATAAGTAGCAGCATGGTAATGATTTTTTTGCAAGCAGCTGTTAGTAATTGTACAAGCCAATTAAAGTAATTTAAAAAAGCCACTGACCCTCTTAAGACTTTGCTATGTCGTCTTTATGTTTGGACTTCATTTTCACTTCCTCGGGAGCAGGCCTACAAACTACTGTGCTGTTGTTGTTGTTGTTGTTGTGGTGATAGGAAAGTTCCATGGAAGCACCTAAAAATCTGAAAAAGGGCCTTCGCGTTCAGTTAAAGGTACAGGAATTTTAGGGTAGGATATTTTTTAGTTATTTATTAGAATGAAAATGTGCGAAATAGATAATGTGCAAGTTAAACAGTACGGAAAATTTATTTCTAATAATTACAGATAACATATATTTTGACTGTTGCTGGTGAAACAACGGGCTAATCTTCAACAGATTGTAGCACGTTTTAATTTATGTGGTGAACTTGATTCAGAGGCTATGTTTCTGTACAATTATTGTGTGTTTCCGCTTATAAGACCGCTTCACGTTAAATTAGGAATATAATGTTTGCAACTTATGCTTAAGGGGAAAATCTTGCACGCGTCCTGAGTAAGCTGGAGGTCGCATTGGGGATTGTTAAATCTTATTGGTCTGTGCACTGACGCGTACTCTGTTGAGAGAGAGAGACCTTACCTTACCTTACAGACCTTACATCTTGTTCGGGTTGCCCAGGTCCCTCAGTGTGAGGCACCTCTAATGTCTACCAGAGAGTTGCTAGTACATCTTCCGGTATATTTTGCATCTTCCAATCTTGGATGGTCTGGGATGCAGTTTAGATATTTGTCGAGCTTATTCTTAAACACATCTACGCTCACTCCTGATATATTCCTCAGATGAGCTGGCAACGCATTGAATAGACGCTGCATTATCGATCGCTGCGGTGCGTAGTGGATTAATGTCCTGTGTGCTTTCCTTATTTTTTTTTTTCCTGGTATAGTTTTGGGCACTATTAATCTACCTCTGCTTGCTCTTTCTGATATTTTTAGTTCCATGATATTTTCTGCTATTCCTTCTATCTGTTTCCATGCCTGAATTATCATGTAGCGTTCTCTTCTCCTTTCTAGACTATAATATTTAAGAATTTGTAGTCTTTCCCAGTAGTCTAGGTCCTTAACTTCTTCTATTCTAGCTGTAAAGGACCTTTGTACACTCTCTATTTGTGCAATATCCTTTTGATAGTGTGGGTACCATATCATATTGCAATATTCAAGTGGACTACGAACATATGTTTTATAAAAGCATAATCATGTGTTCAGCTTTTCTTGTTTTGAAGTGCCGTAACAACATTCCCATTTTTGCTTTACATTTTGCCAACAGAGTTGCTATTGATCATTGCATAACATGTTCCTATTCATCATCACACCAAGGTCTTTAACTGCTTCCTTATTTGTGATGGTCTCATTATTAGGTCCCTTATATGCATATAGCTTTCTTTCTCTGTCTCCATAATTTATTGATTCAAATTTATCAGAGTTAAATACCATCCTATTTACCTCTGCCCAATCAGTATTACTTTGTTAAGGTCTCTTTGTAGAGCGTTCCTATCTTCATCACAAGTAATTTCTCTACTTATTCTTGTGTCATCTGCGAAACTACTCACTACCGAATCCTTAACATTATTGTCTATGTCTTCAATCATAATAACAAACAGTATTGCAGCTAACACCGTACCTTGCGGCACACCAGATATTACCTTGGCTTCATCCGATTTCTCGTCGTTTGCAATAACTATCTGTTTTTCTGTTGTGTAAAAATTCTTTTAACCATCTTCCTACTTTATCCACGATATTGTGTTTTCTAATTTTCTTCGCTAATATATTATGGTCTACTTTATCAAAAGCTTTTGCAAAGTCTAAATAAACCACATCTGTTTCATTCCGCTTTTCATATTTTTGAATATGTTTTCACGGTGGACTAACAGTTGGGTTTGTGTACTTTTTCCGGGTACGAAACCATGTTGGTCCTTTATTAAACAAATTATTTTTTATTAAATGTTTCATAATATTTTTCTTCATTACCCTTTCATACACTTTCATAATATGTGATGTTAGACTCACAGGCCTATAATTACTTGCCTCTAGTCTTGATCCACTTTTGAAAGTAGGGGTAATATATGCTAATTTGTGCTCATCATATATCTTGCCTGTATCTACACTTTGTCTTAATAATATTGCAAGTGGCTTTGCGATAGAATGAACTACTTTCTTTAACAAAATAGCAGGATTCCATCAGGCCCTGCAGCAGCTCCATTTTTAATTTCATTAATAGCCTGCACAATATCAGCTTCATTAATATCTATGTCAGCTAAATATTCACTATTTCATCCTTACTTCTATATCATTATCTTCATTATCTATTCTAGGGGTGAATTCTCTCTTATATCGTTCTGCCAGTATGTTGCAAATTTCCTTTTTTCATTCGTTAATCTCCCTTCAATTCTCAGAGGGCCTATTTCTTTATTCTTCTTTTATTCATCTTCTTCGCAATATGAGTATAATAGTTTGGGGTTTTGCTTGATATTTAATAGGGTTTTTTCTTCCAAGTCCCGTTTTTCATTTTCTTTTGATTGTATAATCTTTGTTCTGCATTTTCTATCTTACTTTTTAGTTCTATAACTTTCCATGCATTTTTTTCTTTTGCAAGACCTTTTTTCCACTTTCTGATTTTCTGGAACAAGATCCTTCTGTCTCTTGGTATGCATGAATGATGTTTACTTTTCTTCTTCGGTATATATTTTTCCACTATTATCTCCAATATTTTATATAATATCTCCGTATTTACCCTTATGTCATCACTTACGAAAATGTTATCCCAATCTTTGTTTAATTCTTCATTAATTTCTGACCATTTTATATTTTTTACTGTAGAAGTTGTATTTTCCATATCCTTCCCACTTTTTCATTTCTTGCTTATCTCTATTTTCACTTGCTTTGGAATGAACTGTTAATTCTATGACATTATGGTCTGAAATACTCGCATTATAAACTATTATTTTTCTTTAACATAATTCATCTCATTCACAAATACTAGGGTCTAAAGTATTTTCCTTCTTGTTGGCAGGTGATTTATTTGTTGAATGTTGTATTCTAGTAGCATATCTAATAGCTTTTCAAATTGCCTCTTATCTTCTGCACTACTATTACTCCCTTTTTATATGTATAAGTACAACCACAATCTCCTATTCGTTCTTTCCATTCTACGAAAGGAAAGTTGAAGTCACCAGATAGGAGAATAGTCCAGTCCTTGTGATTTCTACATATATCATCCAATTTTTCAATTATTAAGTCAAACTCTTTAGTATTAGGAGGTCTATATATACATGTTCATCAATTTTTCAGATTCAAATTCTACCGCTATTAGTTCACATTCTGAGTTACTATATTTCTCATATATTTTTCCTTGTTTTTTGTCTTTCCCATATATTGCTGTTCCCCCTTGATTCCTATTTTTTCTATCTGATCTATAAGTTTGGAACCCTTTTATTTGATCATCATTCCCAGTCTCTTGGGAATACCAGGTTTCACTTATATTCATTATATCTATTTTCTTTTCATTTTGGGTTAGTTCTTCTAAGTACTCTATTTTTCTTTTTGAGTTACTCGTAACTAAACCCTGCGCATTCATCACTATGATGGTTTGCGTGTTTCCTCCTTCATTTAATACTGATAGTAATAAGGATTTCCCATGTCCTCTTTCCTGTTCTTTGGTATGTTGTTCTTTTTTTCATTTCCAGAAATTCCTTTTGACATTAAAAAATCCAACTTTTCCATAATATTTGATCTTCCTTCATCATAATTATTCATTTTGTGTCTGAATCTGCAATTTTCTCCGTTTCTGCAATATCCTCTTGCATAATAAATACAGTTATTATCTCTTGAGTAGAATTTCGGAGCTGATGCTTTGAAATTTTTTGCTGACACCTCTGCATATCTCATTGGTGGTTTGCTTTTCTCTTTTACCTGATATTCTTGATTTCTCTCTTTATTTGTTTCTTTCTTATTTTGGATTTTATTACTTGGTTGGTTATTTATTTGATTATGATTCATGGCTACAGGGTGCATATATTTGCATTTTTTGTCGAAACTTACATCCTTTTCCTTCTTTTATGTTTTTACATATTTTTGGATGCAGATCTCTGCAATCATCCCCATATCCATCTAAGTATGCACATTTACCATATATTTCATAGTTTTGACATATCTTAGGATGTTTGTAGTAACATCTTTCTCCAAATCTGCAATTCCCTCTTTTCAAAAGGTTGCAGATTTTGTCTTTCTTGTCTATTTTTTCCTCTTTCCCGTCATGTAGATCTGGGTAGAGCCTCTTCGGGATTTGCTTTTCTGTTGTCATATCGTAATTTATTTCTTCGTAGGTATGCTGCTTTATTGCCTCATATGTAGTATCAATGAGTATCTCTGCATCCATACTTTTTTATCTTGTTCTTTGTTTTCCTTATTTTTTTCTGTCATTTCATTTTTGTTTACATTCTCTTCCGTTTTTCCTCTTCTCTTTTCTTCTTCTTCTTCCTCTTCCTCTTCTTCTTCATCCTCAACTATTTGTACATTCAATCTTGATTTAATAACATTGTCTATCCATGATAGACATGTTGAACAAAAAATTCTTGTATCTTTTCTCAAATCTTGTATTTACCTCAGCACACTGTGGATGGGTCGGAATGTTGCATGCAGCACATTTTCTGATTAGGTTTTGTGGCTTGACTATGCTATACCAAACCTTACACAGTTTGCATGCTTTTGGCATTCTTTTTCCTAATGCATCAATTAGTATATTCACAAGATTCACCTTATTCATTTTCTTTGTCGGAATATGTTGGTTTATGTATATTTTCTTTATGAGTCTCTTGACCACTTGGATTTTATTTGGAACTTCTTCAATTATTTTCAAGATGTTTTTCATTAGATTTGTTCCAGTTTGAAGGATTATATCCTTCTAATATATCTATGAATGCTTTTGTATCTTTTTGGTTAGGACTGTTGCTGATTTCATAGATGAGAAATGCCAGTTCCCTTCCTGCTACCTCATCGTATTGCGAATCTGCTAAAACACGCCAAATTACGCCACCTTTTCCCGCAGTTGGAACTTACTGCCATCTTGTTCTGATTTATAGTATTACACTTGATAAACTAACTTAGAAGACGCTTTATCCTACTATTTTCACACTAATCTTATCACCGATAGTTCACGAACACTTCTAGATATTTCTCAAATTCTAGTCGTATGTTAAACTTGTGATAATCTGTTGATTAATTGTGACTTCCAACGCGGGTACGTCTCACCAAGCAAGATGGCTACTACGAGAGAGAGAGAGAGAAAGAGAGAGAGAGAGAGAGAGACAGACAGACAGAGAGAGAGAGAGAGAGATGAAAGAGTTATTACTTCGAAAAAAAGGTTGAAAATTATTCCATTGTTTTTGAATGATTAGAAACTGTTAATGAATAGGAGATTATATATGAAATAAGTAAGGGGTAAATAGAGAAATATAAGAACACTCGATCGAAGCAAAACAAATAATGCTTTGTTGTTTTAAGACCAGGATTCAAAGATCAGGGTAAAGATATAAATTGTATACAAACGATGAAAGAAAAACGGCGACATCTTTATTGTAAGGACAGCTCCAATTTCCGGTTCGGGGAATAAAAATCCTCTAGCCGTTGCTGACATGTTATTTTAAAGATTCCTCTCATAAATAAGCATGGCTTCCAGAACCTAGAGAGAGAGAGAGAGAGAGAGAGGGATAGACTAAAGTGGAATAATAACTGGAGTATTATAAAAATCTTTATGGATAGAATCTTATATTCCAACATTACTTTTATGGCTTTTTGGGAAAGCATATCTTAACGTCCACGTTTATGTGAAAATCAAAATGTATCTCTCTCTCTCTCTCTCTCGAGAGAGAGAGAGAGAGAGAGAGAGAGAGAGATCTGTCTCTCCCAAGAAAAAGAATTAAATTTTCAAGAGTGGACGCTGCATTGGAGATATAGAAATAAACAATAATAAAACAAGAGACCGGTAAAATAAACAAAAGCAAAGGCACATTAAACATCACTCGCTTAGAGCAGGAGCAGAAACTAAAGTAGAACATCATGGATTAACAATGAATTCAGTTGGAGGGCAGAAGGGAAAGAGAATGGCAAAGAGAAAGGCTAAGAGAGAGGCTAAGAGAAAAGACGGGGAGAAGCAAAGGGGAGAACGGCTTGTACCTTCCAACCAGTGTGACCGCATAAAGGACAGTCCTGAATAAGTAAGAGGCGAGAGCCACTCCTCACCCCGACATTAAGAGAAAATTAGAGACCAGGCTGTGTAGACACGCTGGCGAGAGATATGCTGAAAGGAGGAGGAGGAGGAGGAGGAGGAGGAGGAGGTGGTGGTGGTTGTGGTAGGTGGCACCGGCATCACGGCTCCTTGGAACACACGCACCCCCGCACGCACTTCGAAGTAAAAAAAAAAAAAAAAAATCACATAATTCAGTTCCAAGAAGTAAACTAATCAGAAAGGAAAACTGAGTGGTAACGTGAGCTTTTATTCAGAACCTTCTAATTAAATTTGATTCTCTCTCTCTCTCTCTCTCTCTCTCTCTCTCTCTCTGTGGGCTTGCAATTTTTGCAGTCACCCCGCCGTTTGTGTGGTCCAAACATTGTTCCCGTAGCAAGGGTACTCCAATTCCGCATCTTATCTTCGCATCTCGATGCTCTTTTGAAGAACCAGGAGGAAAGACTGGAGGGAATTTCATTTGCTTCTTTCCCCTCCAGGAGGTTACAGTAACGAGACGCTTCATTTTTTCTTTTCCGCTTTCTTCTTCTTCTTCTTCTTCTTCTTCTTCTTCTTTTGCAACGCTTAATTAGGGAGGTGTCCATGAAACCGCTCCATCCTGCGTTTTCTCTTTAAGAATTAAGAACGAAATTAGGACATTCCTTCTTAATTTAAGTAATTTTCGCCTCTCCTTGAAGATATCTCCCAGTGTGGATAGATGTGAAAACACTCCTGAACAGCCAGATGTGAAGGATGTTTCTGAGAATGTTTTTCTTTGGTGAGAACCGTCTCTTGGAACTTTCAAGTTTTGGTGTTCCTTTGTGAAATTGATCAGGTGTGAAATGATGAGTTGTGGTGCAAATATGGACTCGCGTAATTTTTACATCACAGCACTTTTCCTCTCTCTCTCTCTCTCTCTCTCTCTCTCTCTCTCTGCTTGAGCTGGAAGATAACGTTACAATTTCCTGGTGAACATTATGCTTGTGTTCGTGCCTGCACATCTACACACACACACACACACACACACACACACACACACATATATATATATATATATATATATGTGTGTGTGTGTGTGTGTGTGTGTGTGTGTGTGTGTGTGTGTGTGTGTGTGTGTGTGTGTGTGTTTGTGTATTTTGCCTACATATATGTATATACGCACACTCACAAACACAAAAACACTCACACACACTATAGTCTCCCTTTCACTTCGCTAAAATTCTTTTTACGCCAGAAGATCAAGAAATCATGTGGTTATAACTAAAACAATTAAACAAGGGAAACCTCATTGGTTTAGCAGAATTCATCGGCTTGTTATTTATTTACTTTTTTTTATTAACCATTGGAACAAGGTAAACACTTGAGTGGGACTTGTAATCTTGTACCTTTAGCCAAAACTTTACATGAATGAGTGAACCCATGCCAAGTGTCAACGTGAACTATTTCATAATAAAATGTTTATAACTCTACGTACACACACATAAACACACACACAAATTATATATATATTATATATATATATAGATATATATATATATATATATATATATATATATATATATATATATATAATATATATATAATATATATATAATATATAATAATAATAATAATAATAATAATAAAAGGAGCACATAAAAATGCCAAAATGTAGACAGATAATGCTATATTTCAGAGAACAACTGTCTCTCTGTTCAAACAGGTTATGAATGAGAGTAAGAGTTACAGAGAAGCTGTATTTATACCAAAAGTGCCAGAGGTCATCCGTTGCATCACTCCAGTTGACAGTTTCTCTTTAATATTCTTAATCGCTAGTTGAAGGAAGATTTTATCTATAATAAGGGGGTCCCAAGTTCCTTTTGAGAGAGGTTTATCGTGTTTCTTTGTTTAATCAAAGGTGATTCTACCATATGGCTGTTGAACCAACAATTGCTGATATAAATTATGTGTGACAAATTCCAGTTTATTCTGTGATTATGAGTATTTATGTGATTAAAAATAGCTAACCTCTGTTGGTGATACCTAATAACATTTATGCTGTGTTAATCTCTTGGGGAGTGATTTATCTGCAAAACTGATGTAGGATTGTTCACAGTTGAGGCAAGGAATATCATATAATCTTTGTCATTGGGGACTGGCAAGGTACTTTTATTGATAATAGTCAAATCCCCGATTAACTTCCAACAGAAGCCAGTCCCTAAAGACACAGGAGTATACAAAACCCCTTTGCATCGACAATCCTACATTGTTTTTATAGGTAAAAGACTCCCCCAGAGATTAACACATCATAAACGTTCAGTTAGGTATGGCCAACAGAGCGCAGCTATTTTTAACCACATAAATAACCATATTCACGGAATAAACTGGGATTTGTCACAAATAACTTATAGCAGCAATTGTCAGTTCAAAAGCCAGATGGTTGAATCAGCTTTGATTAAACAAAGAAACAAAATGAACTTCTCAACAGGAACTTGGGACTCAAATATTATAGATAAAAACTTCCTCCAACAAGTGGTTAATAAGATCAAAGAGAAATTGTTAACTTGGTTGAGTAACGGCTGACCTCTGCCACTCTTGGTATAAATACAGCTTTCTGTAACTTACCCTTATTCTTTACTTCCCTGAGGAGAGAGACAGTAATTCTCTGAAATATAGCATTAACTTTCAACAATTTGGCATTTTTATGAGCACCTTTTAATGTGTGTGCGTTTGTGTGTGTGTGTGTGGATGTGTGTGTACGTTGTTAGTATGTATATGAAGAAGATGATGTAGCTGTGTATTTGAGTTGAACGTAGGAAGCTTAGACGTAGTTTAATTGTTTAGACTTTTTGGAGTAAATTTTCCGAGCAACAAGACGTTGACAGAAGAGTTGAGTCATAGAACAGGTGAAGCAGGGAATTTGGCAGGATATGAGTGTGAGGAAACTGCTTGATCTATGCAGCCGAGTGACATATCTAAAGGAATTGGTATGCCAGTTCTCCTGTGAGGAAGTGAAATGTGAATTTTTAATGCAAATGAAAGAAAGATAGTTGAAACTGTAGAGATGAATTATTTTTGTAGCATATCAGGAATAAGTAAACTCAAAGAATGAGATGAGGATAGTATCGTAAAACGCTATGATACTTTCTTTCATCTACGTTTGGTGAAAGAATGGATCAGGGTGATTTTAGAGAAGTGTAGAATTTGAAACTGACTGTAGGAGGAATGAGTCGAGGACTTAGATAGGGCTGAAGTGTTGTTTGTAAAAAAAAATTTTCGAAGGCAGGGACTCAACGTATGTAAAGTGGGTGAAAAATATTGTTGAACAGCAGAGTTTATGTAAGAGAGTATGACGCACTGTTGACGAGCCTTCTGTACAAAGGCTTCCACTATGATCTGCGTATTTAAATGTGATGTGGTAGTGATCACTGTAATATATATATATATATATATATATATATATATATATATATATATATATATATATATATATATATATACAGAGAAAGAGAGAGAGAAGTTTTATGTTACGGACACAGCCGATGATTCGAAATCAGTAATCATTCGCCTAGATGTTCTCCCTCTTATAGCCTCCTATGCAATATCACCGAGGACGTTTGAACATCAGTTTCAGATTATTAAGTACGAACTCTCTCTCTCTCTCTCTCTCTCTCTCTCTCTCTCTCTCTCTCTCTCACACACACACACACACACACACACATGGAAACGACGTATCCAAAAGTAGATATTTCAAGTTAAAAAAAATTAGTGGTAAAAAAACTGAAAATGTTTTTTTCAAATTAAGTTTCCTGGGAGACACCTTGAAAAACCTTTCCACGTCCATAAGCGCCGTGATATGAGATATTAAGACCCCGTTATGTGACAGGAATATAACGACGCCTTGGATGCAAATCTAATCTTGTCACAGGTAGTTTTTCACCGGGTTTAATTTAGCATCCGTCAAGAGGAAAACTTGACTAGCATAAGGATTTTAAGCCGAAAGTCCTTCGTTTTATGAAAGCGTCTTTATTATTATTATTATTATTATTATTTTTATTATTATTATTATTATTATTATTATTATTATTATTATTATTATGTATTTGTAAAAGTGATATTTACTCTTTTACCGAATTTTTTGCGTATGTATCTGATATTTTAATTTTCAGTTCAAACTAACGCAGGGAATTAAAGGATAAATAGCTTGTATAGTGCAAACATATTAGAGCAGCTACAATGTATACTTGAAGCGCTAAGGTTGCAAGATTGATTAACGGTAATTGCATGGAGACGAAAGTTCGGTGTTTTAAGTAAAAGTTTAATTATTTTGAATGCTTTGATAATTATCATTATATATATATATATATATATATATATATATATATATATATATATATATATATATTATATATATATATATATATAGAGAGAGAGAGAGAAGAGAGAGATAGATAGATCGATAGACAGAGAGATAGGTGGTCAGAATAAATTGTTTTTAAATAAATGGGGAAAATTATTCAACATCAGGTGAAAGACGTTGGAAAACTCTCTGGAGAGGAAAGAAAGAAAAGAGTGGAAATTATGAGGAAAAACCAACGCAACTTTGGCCGGAAGGATAGTTAGAAAAAAATTATTGTTGCCTACGGTGGTTGGGGCAAGGCACACTGTAAGATTCTATTTCCCTCTAATTGGGAAATGATTCTGGCGAGTAGTAAGATACAAAGAGGAGAAGGTATTATTATTATTATTATTATTATTATTATTATTATTATTATTATTATTATTATTATTATTATTATAAAACTTATTTACCTGGAACCCCACACGGACCATTGACTTGAAATTCAAGCTTCTAAAGAATATGGTGTTCACTAGGAAGAAGTAGAGGAAGTAAGGGTCATACAGAAAGGAGAGCTCCCACCTATTAAAAAAGAAAATAAGTATATTTATAAATAGATAAATAGATAACAAAATTTCAAAATGCAAGAATAGGGTAATAATATTACTTATGTTGCTGAATATTAGCAGCGTTGTGTGTGGTACTTAAAACAGAACAGTGGGTAGGTGAAGGTAAGGAAGACTTGACATTCATTGCCTGTCGAGCAACCGTTGTGCCAGAGGTCTTATAGTACAAAGTAAACATTGCCTGTTGGGGAATTAGACATTGGAAAACTTTGGGAACGTTAGCGAGGACAGCTGTTAGTAGGTATTGAAAATGCAGCGACGAATTAGAGTGTATCCTGAAATAGGGAAGCTTGCATAGGAGAGTGTAGATAGATTGTAATTCAACATGCATTTAAGTTACATTCCAGAGCGCAAGTGCCCATGGTGATAGAAATTCCAGTCCCTTCAAACCTGCATCGCCGTAATCTCTCAAAATGGATCATATTACTGCTCCCTCTCTCCTCTAGGAATATTCATTGTTCTCTCTCTCGGAGGAAAATGAATCCTTCACGCACCTTTTAATTCTCTCTCTCTCTCTCTCTCTCTCTCTCTCTCTCTCTCTCTTCTCAGAGGAAAAGTAATCCTTTACACATCTTTAAAATTTTTTAATTCTCCTTCTCTGTTTGTGTGAGGAAAGTTAATCTTTCCCACACTTTTTAATTCCTTCTCTCTCTCTCTCTCTCTCTCTCTCTCTCTCTCTCTCTCTCTCTGAAGGGATGGAACGGAATTTATGAAGAACACTTTTCCCCTGATTGCGATTATAATATTGGACTCACAATTTTTAACCTAAATCGACTTTCACTGATATACGAGAGAACTTCCAAATGAAAATGATTGATAAAAAAAAAACCATCAAAATGCGGAACTGATACCTGGGGCTATACGAACTGAAAATTGGAAATCTGTCAGTCACTCGAACATCCACCTTTAATCTAATACTGTGCCAACAATACGTCAAATTCTCTCTCTCTCTCTCTCTCTCTCTCTCTCTCTCTCTCTCTCTCTCTCTCTCCTACATAATTACACCTTTACGTGTAAATCTCAATTTCTATACCAACACATGTCTGTCTCGTGTATTCTAAACTTGTGTGAATGAACTGTATGCTATACACCATATAATTTTATTAAGTCTTGAGAACAGTATAGCAAAGAATGATATATATTTGCTGCCCCATGCACGTCAGTCAAGGTAATCCATTGGACGTTATCGAATGTTAGATAGCGAAAACTCCAACTTTAGTTATATTTTTTCTTAATTCAGACTATCCAAAGGCGCTTTCGATAGGTATAAAAAAATTCCGTAAATTTTTCAGTTGGGACATTGGTTAATTAAGGTTACGAGGTCACTGGTAAGTCATTAAAGAATGTTTTAATGTTGTTATTTGTTTTCTTCTTATAATTCTGGTGCATTACAACTAAGTAGTATAAGTTATGAAACTGATATTTACTTCATATATGAGAAGTTAGAGTGAGAGTGATTTTAAATTCTCATTTAATCATGTCAGTTAGATTTTTCTCTTAATATTACTCATGCCATATTGATTTAAAATGTAATTTTATTTCTCGCATATGAATTGTTCTCACGTCAGCTTAGTTTTATAGGATACCTTGAAATTACCTTCAAGGCTGATTGATATCTTCGCCTGTAAAGGGTGAGATCTTTCTCTGGATATATGAAACGAGAATTCCAAAAAGCATCGTTCGTTATTTTGAGTGGAAGATTTTATTCCAGTTTATTCCCGTTCTCAATGCTTTATTTAAGTATTCATTTTTTATTGTTTCCTTCTGTGATAGCTATATCAAGAACATACGTTTATTAAGCGCCACTTTTCCATATCAGTTGAATCAGCTTACTCTAGATATTTTCCCCCTATGCGTAGAATGAAGCTTACCGAAATGTAGGTCTCTGGCCACTCAGCAGAATGGAGCACCTTCCAAGGGCTTCTGGAAGGTGCCCCTCTGGAAGGTGGTGGGGTGGAGGGGGGGGGGGGGGGTGCGTTGGACGACGCGCCGTTGTTGTGCTCGGAGCCTGTGCATTAAAAGGACCCGGGGAATGTACAGAGCATGTTAGAGCCTCTTCACGTCGGCACCGTGACACGAAAGGGCGTTCTCCCCGCAGGCAGAATTTCTCGCCGGGTCTTTAAGTGGACTGACTTCCCCCAGCATCCAGGGAGGAGAATTTCTCTCCGTTATCAAGGCAGACACTTTCTTTAAAATTGTGCTCAGGGTTATATGAATATTTATTTGTTTATCTCTTCTACTTTCTCCTTTTTTTATTATTATTTTTTATATCATTTAGAATATACACTTCACTTCTGTGGGAAAGTATAGAGAGTGAGTTTAACGTATTCTACCTAGGAAGACAGTTCATTTAATTTGGGATGCAGGGCTGCGTAAATATTTATTTGTTTACCTTTCCACTAAGCGTTTACCTTCTTTTGTATATTGTGGCATAATCAGTGCATCAGTTCAGAGTTCAGACTTTAATTAGGAATTCAAAGTTTACGTTAGAATTGACATTTGTTTATCTATCCATTTCTATCTTTTGTGTCATTAATTAAAGTATAATTAGTATTTACTGTTACATTTCAAATAGGTAAGTTAGACTAAAAATAAGTTATAACATTCTCTCTCTCTCTCTCTCTCTCTCTCTCTCTCTCTCTCTCTCTCTCTCTCTACCTCTTACACTCCACTTGTCTCTCTCCTCAAACTCCTCAGCGTTATAAAATGCACATTTGCTTCAGAACAATGAAGCTTGCCACTCTTCCCGAGGTCTCTGGGTAGGCTTAATTAATGCAAGACAGCGTCCCAAGGCTTTAGGCCTCTTTCATTCCTGGAAGAGTAGATATTAAGGTGAATTAACACCCTTTTACATGCAATATTGCATTTGTCGTCCGTAACGTTTTGTGGGAAATGACTCGTCTACACGAGCTACACGCACGCGTGCGAAGTTGAATCACCCTTTCTCTCTCTCTCTCTCTCTCTCTCTCTCTCTCTCTCTCTCTCTTTGTATTGCCGTCAGTGTACCGCACGAGTGCACTGTAGGCATCACTGAATTTTCTTTACAGCGTCACCTCGGCTCTTAGTTGCGACCCCTTTCAACGCATTACTATCTTGCCAAAATTCTTCGTGTATATCGATTACATTTTTATTTATTTATTATCAGTATTTTAATTTTTTTTAACAACTGATCACTTCCTTCAGTATTTCCTATTACCATCTGTTACTTCTTTCTAATGAACAGCATATTCTTTGGAAACTTAAATGTGCTGCTACAGCACCTCCCTCTATATTATCTTTCTTCCATCTTGCTGTTCACCCTCTCCTAACAATTGTTTCATAGTGCAACTGCTCTGAGGTTTTCGTCCTGTAACAACTTTGTGACCTTTTGCTCTCAATTTTCCTTCCAGCGCTAAATGACCTCATAGGCCCCAGCTCTTGGCCTTTGGCTGAACTCTATATTCCATTCCTCTCTCTCTCTCTGTCTCTCTTTCTCTCTCTCTCTCTCATCTATATATATATATATATATATATATATATATATATATATTTATACATATATATATATATATATATATATATATATATATATATATATGTACACATTATATATATATATATATATATATATATATATATATATATATATATATATAATATATATATATATATATATATATATATATATATATATATATATATATATATATATATATATATATATATATATATATATAATATATATATATATATATATATATATATGCATATATACATATATATGTGAGTATGATATATATATACATATATATGTATATATGATTGCGTCATTGCGTGTCTGGAGACGGAAAGAGAGTAATTATAATTTTTATTTCGCTAAAACATACAAAAGTCCAACTATGTCTTATTCCTGTCTTCGTTCACATGTTTTAGGAAGTCTAAATGCTTATTGTGATGTGGGAAAAACACGCCAGGAAGAAAAAAAAAGGAATAATGTATAGAAACGACAGTCAAGAAACAACAATCTTGTGAATGTTACACGTTGTTGCACCAGATTAAAACCGTAATTTGTTTACTAGAATTTCAGGAGCGAGGATGTGAAAGAATGTTTATATTACTGTTCATTTTCATCTACTCACTTGATTAATCAGTTACCTTTCTAAAAGGTATAAAGTGTGCACAGGGAACTTCATCATTTTGTTGTATATTATTATTATTATTATTATTATTATTATTATTATTATTATTATTATTATTATTATTATTCGGAAGATGAACCCTATTCATATCGAACAAGCCCACACGCCCAATTGGCTTGAAATTCAAGTTTCCAAAGAATATGCTGTTCATTAGAAATAAGTAACAGATGGTAATAGGGAATACTGAAGGAAGTGATCTGATGTTTGAAAAAAAAAATGATTTAACAGACTGACAACTAAATAGACTAAAATGAAGAATTTTGGCAAGGTAGTAAATTTGCCTTGAAATTCGCTTGAACGTTTGACGTTCCAGTTGCAGAACTTCTGCAGGGAAACTGTTCCAAATTCCCACAGCGTGGAAAGTAAATTTAATATGATTTATTTAGGAATTTTGACGTTATCTTTAAATTCTTGGAGATTTCAGTGTGAACTTCAAAAGTACGAGACTTAATGGTGCATTAAGATCCTATTTCCTATGCATAGATTTATTTTCCTTTAGAACTCCGTGTCTGGTTCATGATATCTCTCAACAACTAGCTTACTATACTTCCTTATTTTAGCCATGGTCCTTTAGGCGTCATTTGCAGTTCTGACGAAGCATACTGTCTTGGATAACTGAAAAGGAAAAATCTGAACTGAAATAGTTTTATTTTATCCAGCTGTATTTTCCTACATTTCTACAAATATAGCTATACAAATGAAGCGATGGAATGCCAGTCACCTCTAAAGTATCATGAGAAATGAATTAATGGTATGAGATGATTAGATTATAAATAGTCGTTCGTGATTTATTTTATTTATTTGATTCATTTTGAGTTGAAACTAAGGAGCATTAATTTCCTCTCATTCATTTAACGATAATACTTTAGTATATTGGATCCTCTCTCTCTCTCTCTCTCTCTCTCTCTCTCTCTCTCTCTCTCCAGCCGCTTAAGCATTTCCATTTTTAGTTGGCTCTTCCTTACTATGAAAAATAAAATCCGCTGTTATTAACGTTAATCATATGCTTGAGTCAACACGGCTACGAAAATGAAAGATTAGCAGAAAGTCTTTGAAAGTTTCATATCGGGGAGGTTCCTCAGGGCTTAGCATATTCTCCTTTCATTCCCAAAATCTCTCAGGAGCGAAGTAAGCTTACAGTCCGTGGTTTGTCTTGGTTACGAAGGAATTCTTCTTAGTGTTGGCGAAACAGTCGATCTTTTGCCATTTAACCGTCTTCCTCAAAATTTTAGCATCCCATCTCCCCCCCCTAGACAGAGTTTATGAAATATTGCGCTCAAGTGTATTATTCCTACTGCTAGAGCCAGTTGAAACGATTACCTATATCCATCGACTTTCTTTATGAATGTCGGTAGTCAGGTAGCTTTGTTTAATGGGCAAACAATTGGGGGGATTCGTCCTGCCTTTTTGTTACTTTTATGCCAATTCATCTTCTGATCTTGTTCGATATAAGCTGCATTTATTGGCTTGGTAATACCTCGCTGTTTGGGAGTCTTTCATAGTTGTCATAAATTTCCTCGATTAAATTGGCAAGTGGAGTTTATATTAGATTTCTCAGTTTTTTATTTATTCATTTTCCTTTGCTATACGTTCTAATTAAGCGTGCGCGCGCACATACACACATACATAGTGTATATTATATATATACATACACATACATAAATACTACCCATCGGAACCCGTTTCAACTCGTCAAAAGTGCGTTGAGATTATTTTTAAAGCCCGCCACTAACGTTCAGTTATGCTTTTACAGTTATAACTACAAAGTCGGACTGTGCAGGTAAATCTTCGCCCTAAAGATAGCCTTTTTCATCAGTCCTCCATAGCAACCACGGCGTCAACACACGATACTTTGGCTGTAAATTGGCTTGCTGACATCATAAAAACTTCATAAACGTATTTAGCCCTAAGGATTTTCATAATGTTTATTGAATATTTTATGAATGAATGACGAGTTCCATGGAAAGATAATCAAGTTCGTAATCGTTTGGTTTCATTTCAAAGTTGACACATATAGACCTAATATTTTTTGCGTTTTATTAAAAGGGGTTAATACTGATTTGTTATCGTTGTAAGATTGACTTTATGGCGTGTCACAATGAATGAAAATTCATAGTTTACTACTGTCTTCCTGTGCTTCATTAGTTTGTTGATTAGTCTAATTTCATTTCAAAACGAACTTACTTGAGGTGTAAGCAATGAATAAACATACACAATCCAATATTGTTTGATTTTGTTTCATCAGAAAGTAGAATATTATTTTGTTCTCATTTCATAAATGAATTACATACATGATGTATAATCATGAATAGACGCATATAGGTCTATTCGTGTTTTACATTTTGTCATATTGAATAATTATTCTCATTGAAAAACGACTTGCATATATGGGTTATAACCACGAATATGCATACATAGGCTTAATCTGTTACGATAGCCTTTGGATTTTACTTGCCAAAGCTGTCTCATTCATATAGGTGGTTTCAATGAAATCTACAAAACATTCAAGAATGATGCTGCCACTTTCAGCCTTCGTTATACACAATTGTTTTTCCTGTGGAAAAACTATAAATGTGTATTATTCTGACATCCGCATCAATGATTAAAAGGCACAAGTAAATTCAATATATCATCAGTTTAATTATAAACTTTTTATTGTAATAAAACCCAAATCAATGAACTGAGCCAAAAAAGTTGCCTCCACCATATTAACGTTGCAGTGTGCATGCGCAGCCGTTTGACCGGAGGTTCATCGATTGAGATGAGCTATTTACTCAGGCCGCCTGAGCAGGCTAGAAAAACTTCGCAGGTTGTGCACATCAACGTTCAGTCATAACTGCACAGGCCGACTGTGTAGTTATAACTTCGCAGGAATTACTGAACATTAGAGCCGGGCTTAACACTAGTCATTCCAATATTAATAACTCCTCTTCTCAAACTATTGTCATTCTGTTTGTCTTTATCTATCCACTTATATATACGTTCATACATGTATATATATATATATATATATATATATATATATATATATATATATACATATATATCATATATATATATACATATATATATAATATATATATATATATATATATATATACCATATATATATAATATATATATATATATATTATATATATATATATATATATCCATATGGATATATATATATATATATATATATATATATATATAGGATATATATATATATATATATATATATATATATATGGATATATATATATATATATATATATATATATATATATATTATATATATATATATATATGCATAATGCATGTATGAACGTATATGTAGGTAGATAAATAAAGACATACGGACAGGCAGATGGACAGTGTGTTTGAAAAGATGAGTTACTAGAATGACTAGTGTTAAAAATAATCGCAATGTATTGTTGACAGGTTGAAACGGCTTCCGGTGGGTGGGTAGTTTTACCTGTGTATAAAAACAATTTATTGTTCGTGATAGATTGCCTTGTTATGGGCACTTTGTTTATGGACATATGTATACTATATATACAAAGCCATTACACTAATAGCAGTAATCAGATTGGAATGACGGTAATAGAGCCGATGGCTGGTGTTTACGGTTATTTTGATATTCGTAATACGCGAAGTTTTATTACTGTCATCTTTGACGCAATGCATTCATCGCCATGGCGCTTTCAACCGTTGCAAAGGCTTAGGCAAATAAGACTTTGGACGTGATGTCTCTATTGCATCGGCGCTTTGAGCTGTCTGGTAGGTTCGAACAGAGCGTGTCGCACTTTTCATACATATATACTTACATACATATACATACATGGATACGTACAGAAAACATGTTTTACTTGTATAGGGAAGGGATGGAATTTAAACTAGAATTGAGATGTTGAGGAATATACACTAGTGTTCTCTCTCTCTCTCTCTCTCTCTCTCTCTCTCTCTCTCTCTCTCTCTCTCTTTGTGCTTTAAAAAAATAAAAAATCCGAGGATTATACTCGACCCTCTCAGGATATGAACACAAGTGCTTTAGTCTTCATGCAGAATATGTCAACAATAATCTTTTATAAACAGGATAATAGATATCACAGCTAGCGTTTCAGATAAAATAAGATAATGAATACAAACGTTGGTATGTAGAATATGAATAACTGTCTGGCACCCCTATTTCACTAGAGTTGTACCATTGATGAAATGTTTCAGGCATCTAAGAAATACCTTGCTATTCTAACATGTGACAGCTCTGCACACTTTCCTCTGATCTAACACTATTCAGCATTTCACCTTTTTATTTGACATCGTACCTTTCTTGACATGTTATAGTTAACGTTACTCACATGCTTTTACTTCTCAGTTGAAACTTTAATAGATTTTTTTTTCTTTTTGCCAGATTTCGGTATCCCGTCATCCAAAGTTAATAAAGATGCTTATGAGTTTATTTGACCAATCAGGTGTCAGAAATTTAAAGTTTTGTCATTCATGGATTTTTGCAAATGTATATGATGTAGTTTATTCTTGGATAATACACACACAACACACACACACACACAACACACAACACACACACACATATATATATATATATATATATATATATATATATATATATATATATATATATATATATATAGAAATATGTGTGCGTTTTTGCTTTCATGTGTGCATGTCTGGTGTAGGTATATGTAAATAAATGAGAACAAAACCTGTATTTGCCGCATAGCCAGATGTTTTACCTTAGTCTGAATATAGACACATGCATATATTACTGATCCTGAGTTTTGCTTATAAAGATTTAGGCTTTTTTCTCTCTCTCTTCCGTTTTCAGTCTTTCAAAAAAAAAGAAAAAAAAAAAGAGACATGTTTTCGAATAGTGCAGTCAGCAAAATCTGCACTGAAGTGGAATACTGCC
>NC_087202.1:37625574-37640574 GCF_015104395.2 Macrobrachium nipponense | reverse complement strand
AACACCTCTAGTCAGATAGAGATTTTATTTAACGAAGTTATAGAATCTCCAAAAATATACTTCATTTGTGAAATAAAGACGACTTCAAAAAAGGAGCCCTAATAATCAAACGATGCGTGTCCTTACACGAGAAATGCGTCTGTTATAGGAGGAACAACGACGAATTGCAGATAAGTCATGATTCACAATTTGCAAAAGTTATCCTTTCTCTGCATCCGACTTCCGAAATCTCGAAATATTTGCCGCATGAAACACCAGACTGTCTGAAATCATTTCGAATGAGCGCAACTTCAAAGGATATTTCAGGTCTAAAACTGTAGGCGAGGAAAACGGAAAACATCACCGCTCACAAAAAAAAATAAATATAGAAAAACTACAGAAACAAAAACACCAGTATGTTACAATGTAGCGCAAAAGATTATGAAGCATAGTTCATTTAAATGTGAAATATTCATGGGTTTTTGTCGTATGAGGAAAGAGCATTATTTTGAATCACATTTTATGTACGTCCCTTTTCTGCTTTCCACACTGACTGCGCTAAATAACAGGGAAAGAAGGGCGAACTTCATTTAGTAGATATAAAGAGACTTACGTGGGGTAAGTAACAGAATTATGAAGCAAAGCGTGAAAAGTGCTCTTACCTTTATACATACATATATATATATATATATATATATATATATATATATATATTATATATATATATATATATATATATATACATACATATATATATATATATATATATATATGTATATATATATATATATATATATATATATATATATGTTTTTTTTTATAGCGCTTTCTTTTAATCTTGATTTTCCTTTTCATTACCTTTCGCCTTTGACCAGGTGATGGCAACAGTTATTCCTTCGTCGACCTTCACAATTTCATGTTGTCTTATATCTGATTTAGGGCTAGAGCACAGATCTCGCTACGCGAGAGGCAGGAAAATGAAGACATTATTAGAAGTGGATTACAGATGTGATGAGAGAGTCGAGACTCTGATGTGGCATGTGCATGTGGAAAAGACGGGTGACGAGGGAGCAGTGGTGGAGAGGTCTTGGATGGAATCTGCGAAAGGTTGGTCAACCCTTTTGGTCACTGGTCAGGTATGTTAAGTTGGGTTAGGTTAGGTTAGTTGAATAAGTAATATGTAGGTAATTTGGGTGTGGGAAACAATAAGATTATTTTCACAGAGATTCTATGGCTAGTTTTTGAGACATGGGCTTCGGTGGAACCGGTTAAAGGCTGAAGGTCAACCTTGTTGGTCAGAGGTCAGGAACACTTGTCCAGGGCGCAGATTCCCGAGATGTATACTACAGCTTGGTTTTTTGCCATGCCCCAAGGTCAGGTTACGTTAGGGTTGAGTTGGGTTAGGTTAGTTCACATAAATCACCCTCAGGTGATTTAGGTGTGGGAAACATAATGAGATTATTTTCAAGAAGATTGTTAAGGTATGGCGTCCCCACTTTTTTCCTAGAAGCTTAGTAATCTCGGAAATGTGTCCAGGGCTGGACGGCACCGAAATTTAAAGTGGATTTACTACACGTAGATGATAGTTGTCTCACACGAACGAAAATTGTGTGGAGAATCTTATGTTTAAACCAAACAAAAACTTCTTGCAGTTTTCTTCTGAAGATTGAAAAAGAAACCCGTAAAATCACTTTGTAAGTTGTTTACTTCTAAGTATTTACATTTAGTTTTACTACACACTCGAGTACTTTCAGGCCCTATCTGTTGTCCATTTTCAAGAGATGTTTGGGATGTTAGCCTGGGTCAAGAAGACTGCTGGGCCTTGACCCAAGGCTAACATCCCAAACATCTCTTGAAAATGGGCCACAGATAGGGCCTGAAAGTACTCGAGTGTGTAGTAAAACTAAATGTAAATACTTAGAAGTAAACAAGTTACAAAGTGATATTGTGGGTTTCTTTTTCAATAATCATATGTTTATAAATTGTAGCTTTAAATGTTGTTACACAAATGCCTCTTCCTTCCCTGCATATGATTACCTTTATCATCATAGTTTTTTCTTTCCCGTGATATGAGGCTTTTTGTAACCGCTTGTTATGGAAACATGAACGTCTTATACTTGATGAATTTTTAATATTTTATTATTATTATATGCAGCAAATCAATGTTGGAAAAGCTTCTTTGGTAAAATAATGGACCCATCCATGTTTACACACACACACACACACACACACACACACACACATATATATATATATATATATATATATATATATATATATATATATATATCTATACATATATATATATATATATATATATATATATATATATATATATATATGTATATATGTATGTTTGTATATTTGTAGAGAGAGAGAGAGAGAATTACTTGCATAAATGAAAGTGCAAGAACATGCAATATGATAAAGTTTTTCAGAGTTGACGATACACATTACCTATTCAAATCTGTAAACAAAATCATAAAGCATAACTATGTATACCTTTCTTGTTCCATGCACGTGCCCACTAATAAAATAACACCATAACAAAGGGTGTCGTTATATTCCTAAGTTAAGGTGAAGTGTCCTTCATAATTAACACTCATACTTAGTACTACTTATACCAATAACAAGGATGAAATAAAATAAGACACAAATAAGATGTTCGTATATTCTCAGATATAAATGGAAACACAAAATAATCTTACATAAACATAGCCTAAATTCAGTACACAAAATAGATTAAAACATGCTAAAATCTACGGTCAAATAGATCCTTGTTTCAGAAACGAATTAAAATAAATATGCTAAATCTTATTAGAAAGATTTTTTCTGTACTGTTTAGCACGCACATTATGTATTTTCTACATTTTCATTCTAATAAATAAATCATGAATATTCTATCCTAAAATTCCTGTATCTTTAACTCGACGTGAAACACCTTTTTTCAGACATTTTTAGGTTCTTCTATAAAACTTTCCTACATCGGTCCCCAACAACAAAAACAACAACAGGGTAGTTTGTAGGCTTACTCCCCGAGCAAGCGGAAATCAAGAATGAAGAATGAATGCAATTCCACAGACGCAGCGAGATGTCCAAATGGCGAACGGGAGAGCTACCTCATTCCAAAGCTTTCGAAATAATGGTATGATTATTTCGAGTCCGGTTCACTGGAGCACTCGGTCCAGTGACACGTGATAACCCTCGATAACAAAGAGTGCGAAGAAATTAAAAATGCGACAGTTTATGTGCATATTAATGGAACCGTAATGAGCTACTCTTGTGGAATTGACAAAATCACAAGGATTCGTGTCAAGACATGATAAATTATTCATGTTTGGATTACTTATTTCGTAATGAGCGTTCAATAGATGACAAATTAATTCCCTTATTTAATTTTTGTTTGAAGTCGCCAGGGGTCTTTGTTAAGCTGTTTAGAGATGCAGGTGGGTTTCGATAATGATTTCATCTCGAATTTTCAATATTATCCTTTTTTCGGGTTACTTTCTTCACGTGTTTCTAATAATAATTATCATAAAGAATGAAAACAACATTGTTTTATTAATTTTATTTTATAATTTCAAGATATTTTTGTATTTTCTTGTTTTCCTTTTCAATCGTACGCACAAAGGTTTCCGTTATATATCAAGCAATGGCACTTAGCTGATCAGTAAGAATTATTTTCTAGTTTATTTACTCATAAGAATTAACTTGGATGTTAAAGAGGTGTTATAAATGCTTTGTATTATATTAACTATATATATATATATATATATATATATATATATATATATATATATATATATACATATATATATATATATATATATATATATATATATATATATATATATATATATAATATATATATATATATATATGGGATCTTGATACAACCCCGACAGCCATAATGCCGACAAGCCAAAATCCCGACAGCCAAAATCCCGACAGCCAAATTCCCGACAGCCAAATTCCCGACAGCCAAATTCCCGACAAAAAATCTCCTTTCTATATTTTGGGGGTAACAAAACTAACAATGTTATTTATATACAATTTTAATTAAAACAGATTTACAACATAATAAAGAAAAGGTGTAAATGCATAATGAAGAAGACAATCTCACAGCATAATGAAATATTCGATATAGATATAAAATTATTTTCAAACCAAGTAATAAAACTTCGAAAGCGTCTGGAATTTCATCAGATTAAAGAAATGCCAAGGCAAATAAATGTCCTCTTAATAAACTAAATTCTTCATCATTGCCGTAACGAATTTGCAATCCAGTTGACTGAATTTTTCTCCAGATGCACTGTCCTAAATGAAAAAAAAATAAATAAAAAAAAATAAGTTTGTTTTTGGCGTTAGGAAATTCACTTTTAGAAGCTTGAATATTGCAGCCAGTTCCAAATCAGATATTATGGATTGTGGGTTCAGGTCAATTTAATTTTCGTCAGCAATGTCAGTCAATTCTTGAAACAAGCGTTTATACAAGACCTCACTCTATCGTAGAGTCTCTTTTAAAAAATAAACCACCATTTAACGTATGCTTGAGTTCAGGAGGAATATTAATATCCACTAATGACGTAGGTTCAGATGGACGATCGCAGCGCCTGATCCGTTCTCTTGTCTTTCTTAGGACATTTTCTGGAAGGTAGACATGGCACAAACTTTGGAGTAACAGAGATGGTGCTTGACTGAATAATTTGAATCGGTTGATCTCTAGTGGATTTTGCTTGTATTTTTATTTCATTTCTTATTTTTGCAACGCCAGAGCTCCTCAAATTTTGTTAGGAAATGCTCTTCATTCACACGTTTGGTATCTGCTCTTCCTTTGCAGTTATTAGATTTTCGAAATTCACAGCACCATTAGTATGATTTTATTCGATTTTTATCTTTAACCATAAGGTATCCACGTACGTTAATTTTATTTTTCCATTTTTGAGAAGGAATCTTTTTACATATTTCGTCCATTTCTATGGGTGGTTTGCCACTGAAATATAGTTCAAATATAAAAGGCTTTATTGTTACTGTTCGTTTTGTAAGTTAATAAGAAAGGCCTAATTATCATAGTTCGGAGTTTTAACGTTAAGAACAAACCAATACTCACATTTATATGAAAGGCCTAATTATCACTATCCGGTGGTTTGCCATTTAAAGCTCTCTCTCTCTCTCTCTCTCTCTCTCTCTCTCTCTCTCTCTCTCTCTCTATATATATATATATATATATATATATATATATATATATATATATATATATATATGTGTGTGTGTGTGTGTGTGTGTGTGCGCGTGTGTGTGTGTATCAGGATTGTGGCTGTCGGGATTACGGGTATCGGGAATGTGGCTCAGACCTATATATATATATATATATATATATATATATATATATATATTTATATATATATATATATCATGCATGTATGTATATAATTGATAAAAGCGTTTCTCCAGCAATTTTTATCTCTTATCTTCCTCGCTCTTGGATAAATGTTCCCCGAAGAAATTATCAGTCGTCAGCAGGCATATCAAGTTCGGACGTAGACCTAAAATTTAACCACCAAACTAAAATAGATTTTTGATATTTCATAAGAAATAAAAAGGCAGCCTAGGGTTGCTTCCACGCTGCAGTCAACAAGGCGTGATCCGACTTCCAGCTTATTCGGGGTGCGTACTGAAATCTGCGGTCAAGCAGCGCGTTGTTTCACCAACGAAAATTAAAACGAGGCGGAATCCGACCTCCAGCTTACTCTGGATGCATGGTAAAATCTACGGTCAAATATCTCGTTGGTTCACTAACGAAAATTATAGAATAAATATACTATATTTTATTAGAAATAATATTTAATGTTCAACATGCATATTTGTTTTTTACATTTTCATTCTAATAATCAAATTATAAATATCCTATTCTAAAATTCATGTATCTTTAATTCAACGCGAAACACCTTTTTCAGATCATTTTAGTCTTTTCCATAGGGCTTCGCCCACCCCGCCCCCCAACAAGAACAGCCACAAAAAAACACAACAAATTGTAGGCTTACTCCCCGAGTAAGCGAAAAAGTTATAAAAGCGTAGGTAACTTATTGCATACGTATCACAAATAGATTGAAATCAAGTCGGCGGCATTCAGTGGAGAACGAATCTGCGAAAATGTTTGAGATGTGTAGGCGATAAGTTAGTGACGTGCGTTTATGACATGTTATGGCTGACGTAGCCCTATGATATTCTGTTATAGTATATTCACATCAACCGTGCATCTGACGTCTAGGCCTGTCCCTTACGACGCTCCTGATAACGTGTTGATAAGCCAATCGCAGGGGTGGAAACCCTCAGTCTCTCTAGAGAGTTCACATAGGTAGGATGTATGTTCCACCTCTCCTGAGGGATATGTCTTTCAAACGTATCCCTTAGGAGACGTGGAACATATATCCTGCCCATGTGAACTCTCGAGAGAGACTGAGAGTTTGCAGCCCCGTGATTGGCTTATAAACATCCAATCAGGAGCGTCATAAGGGACGGGTCTAGACATCAAATGCACGGTTGATGTGAATCTACAATAGCCCCTAGGGGATCAAAATATTATATGCGTCCATTTCTGTATTGCGGGGACGACAAGTTATAATAATAAACATCTTCGTGCGACTGTCTACTTAACATTTACCTTACGGTGTTTAGTACTAGCCAGTCGGAGTAGGTGACACGTAGATAACAAGCCATAGTAGTAGCTCCCTGTCAAGTATATTACGAGAGAGGTTGCACCAACTCCCGCGGCACAGTGGGTACAGCCGCAATAATCCGCATTGCTTCGGTGAGAGTGAACGGAAGGGGAGATAGGAGGGGCGAATGATGTGGGTAAAGCAGTAATTGGGAGGAGAGTGGCATGGGCTTAGAGGACTGTAGCTACTCAGTGTATTAGTATCGGTGATAATTTGCTGCATCAGGATTCGGTAAATCCAGAGTAGCTCGCTACTCGATTCCATTTTGTTTTACGTCATGCATATGCCACTGTGGCCGATAATATATATAATATATATAATATATATATATATATATATATTATATATATATATATACTATAGGTATATTATATATATATATATACACACACATATCAACCTTCCCTGTAAAAGCAGTATTAATCTTTGTGCAACATTATTAAGACGAAACATTAACTACGAATCCCCTGTATGCTACTTTTAGTTTATATCAAGTTATTACTTCTTAGTATATTTTTGTATGTAGTTTAATTGTCATTCTATGGATGATTCTTTCATATATGTCAGTTTAATGATTTGTTCGAGAACCGTATAAACCATTAACTTGGCTAAAATAGTACCGTATATAATATAAGTACAGTTTGGAGAAGGAAAATCATTAAATTTTCTCTTATACGAATTTGTGCTGAGTCGTCACTGAACGAAAACATTTTGATTTAGTATTATTATTTCAATCTCAACCACCTTAATTTCTGCCCCTCAAAAGGTGAATCGTTTTTTAATTGCTCTAAAAAGGGTATTGCAATCCTGAATAAACATTCTCCTGTTAGCTAAAAATTCACAGAGTAGAAAAAGACACTTACGTGATTGCTGTACATTGCGTTAATTGGTTTCCCGCAATGGCAAAGTCACTCAAAAATGTTGTGCAACATACTTCAAAACTTTTCGGACAACAGCTTATAATAGTAACATTTGGCGTTATTTGGCAACTCAGTTGATTTCGCACGGAACAACTCTGACACTTATAATGGTGCGCCCAGAAAAATTACCTGGAGTTTCTCTTGAACCGGTGTTTTGCGATATTGTTGTCATTTTTACCTGATTAAAGGATGTTACTGTAATCCTACTTGTGTCTTAATATTTTCATCCCCAAAGGTCATCACTAATGTTTTATCTCCTTCTTGTGTGAACTTTCTTGACATTGCCCCACGACTATTATAAGTTGAACTATTAGCCCTAGTAACAACAATAACGACGACTATTGCAAAGATTTGCTGGCATATCATTATGAATCAGATTTTTCAAGAATGGTAATGAGTGACTAATCCTTTGTATATTGTAAACTAATGAAACTTTATATATACCTTTATCTTTCTACCTATATATATATATATATATATATATATATATATATATATATATATATATATATATATAATATATATATATATATATATATATATATATATATATATATATATATATATATATATATATATATATATATATACATATATATACATACATACTATGTCCCATATGTATAATTTCTGATTTCTGTCATTGCTACTTTGGCCTATCATTTTGTAACCTATTATGAAATTAACTGAATATATAACGCTTCCTTTTCAATTTGTTATTATCAAAGCCTCTAAAGAATTAAAATGAGCAAGAAGTTCAACATTAAACTTAGAGAATGTTAAACGCCGGCAGGGAAAAAGTCGGCCTTCTCATCAGTGGAGACTGTCTCCTCCTCATCGCAAAAGATGATTTTCTTCCAGAAATCATTGAACCCTAACATTTCTTCTTTGTGTTTCTTTGTTATGAAAGGTTTCTTGAAAGGAATATTACGAAATAATATCTTGGCCTTCTGTAGGTTGTTACCGATGGTTTGGGCATTAACTTGGGCATAATATACTCCCCGGTTGTCAGGGGAGTCAGGCTGAGCTCTTCAATGATCATCCGATGATGATCTTCTACAATAGTGCATCCATGGGGTCGTTCTCCACTCTTTTTTCACTAAATTAATTATATTTCTCTTTCTCTCTTTTGTCGTATCCATCTATACACGGCTGTTCTGTTTACGCCAAGATGTCGAGCAATATCTACAATAGAAACGTTACTCATGCAAACTAATGATTGATAACCTGAGATAATGTGTTACTCCCCATCTTATCGGTGCAACCGTGCAAGTGACGAGACAGATTAACTTTCCTGTCCGAGTGTGGCGTCACTCGATAATACACGGCGTTATGAGATTTTCTTGCTCTTATTTGTGTTTTTGACAACGTTTATCGTAGAATTATTTCCTTCTTTATTTATATAATTTCGTTGATGATTATTTGGTATTACATTATTAGTAAAGATACCTTTATTTTAATTCGAAATATAGTTCCTTTTGCCCAATCACCTGGCACGAAATTTTTCAAATGTTCCGTTATTTTTCGTAATATGAATTTTTCACTTTTCTTTTTTATATTGTTAACCGTATGATTAATAACCAAAATCGAATAAGAAGCACATTTCATTGTACATATCAAAAGATTAGGTAATGTTAGGTGAACGAAAACTTCTGGAACATGTTGCAAAAAATTTTTAGTGACTGTACTAATGAGAATTGGCTTTATATACTCATCCAGACAGGACTGGCCAAAAGTGAAAATGAAAAGTGTTTCGTAGCTTCATTAGTCCGTGGTAGATTAAAGGAAGATAATTAGCTCTCTCTCTCTCTCTCTCTCTCTCTCTCTCTCTCTCTCTCTCTCTCTCTCTCTCTCTCTCTCTCTCTCGCAACTTATATTAAGGTTGACAATACATCGGGATGATCCCCCTAACATTTATGGGCTTCTTAGTTATTTTTGTTTCAGTCCCTGAGACAATGTACAGTGATGCTCAAATCTGATGCGACATAATTGATTTTACATCGTCCAGATTCTCAGACTCAACGTGGCGTTTCCAAGTGGTGTTAAACTTTTTCTTTTTATTTCCAGTGTCATACATGTATAAAAGTTTGCGAATTCGCAGCTAGCACTATTTTCCTTATGGTTATATGAATATGATCCCTTTTATAAATTTGTCCAATTCGTAATTCGTGTGGTTTGAACTGTTTATTTTTTCCACATTGCTTAGTTCAAATTACGGCGTGATAAGGTTAGCAGTGCCATCAATGACAGTGCGCTTAACATGCTCCTCGGTAGACCTAACAAGCTCAACAGTCTTCATAACAACATTTTCAAAATTGGAATCTGAATTACAAAAAGTTGTTTTGGAATGTTGAAGTTTTAGGTTGTGTTCAAGCTGTCTTGATGTTGCAGATTGATCTATAGGCCTAAAAAAATAATCTAAGCATTCTGAGAGGCAGTATCTGTTAGTAATGAATTCATTTGTAGAGATTACCTGTGTTTTGAGGAATAAAAGAAGATGATGATTTTGATTACATGAAGAGGATGGCTATCAATAGAAATATCATAAGTATTGATATATATACATGTAACATTTGTTTTTCAGCTGGCTTAAAATATTGTTTTCTGAAAGTCCTTTTGCTCTCTTTTGGTGTATAATTTATTTTTTCATAAGGTTACTTGAATGTGTAGATAACCTCATCTGCTTCCTGGCTTGAAATTGCTAATATAGAAATGCGAATGATAAGTGTTAAGTGAAGAAATAAAAAACACCTAGACCTAGGCACAAAATCTTGCAACATTGAGTTATGGTATTTTTTTCCTTTTTTTTATTCAACATTTAAACTGAGATTTGATGATGACTTCGTTTTGACCAAATGTATCAGCGATGTTTGACCGAAAGGTTAGAAAATGTTTCGTAAGTGTTTTTTTCGGAAATTTGGCTACATGTAACATTTTCTTACAGTTTTGAAACATATGACAGATTTCACTCTTATGAATTATATAATGGCCTCGTTGTATGCTATAATCGTGTTTTTGCATTGAAATAGCAGATAAATATGGAGCATGTCATGTTGTCAGTTAGTGAATTTTGAGCGAAATCCATGGTAACACGAGTTCTGATCATAGCTGTACCTTTACTTCATAAAGATAACATGAATTCATTTGTGCCCTTCCAAACAGAGCCTTTGTTCAATGTTTCATTATCTACTGTCGAATTTTACGAACACAGCTGCACTTTCATGAGAATCGTGTTTGTGTTTAGTCTTATGTTTATATATATATATATATATATATATATATATATATATATATATATATATATATATATATATATATATATATACACACACACACGCAAGCACACACGCAACACACACACACACACACACACACACACATATATATAATATAATAATAATATTTTATAATATATTTATATTATATAATATATATATAATATATATATATATATATAAAGTGTGTATGTGAGAGACGAAACATCGAATTACCTAAACCGAAAACATATCTCAAAATCCTGTAAACTTGCCAACAGAAATAAAACGTGTTTTAAGGTTAAGTAAGACTTAGTATAAAGGAAAATCTTGCTTGGAAACAAAGGTGGAATCCCGTAGGTAGTAATTAAACCTGATGCTCTCTCTCTCTCTCTCTCTCTCTCTCTCTCTCTCTCTCTCTCTCTCTCTCTCTATGAAGAGGTCACTTCGCTGCCCCTTGATGTACTTACAGGATGCTCTAGCCTCATCAGACTTACTTTCGTCCATAATTCAAGCTTAATATTCTATCAAATCTGATTAACTGTAACCCTCGTCTGTCCTTCGCAGGTATCCGGTATTTTGTCCCTATGTTTTGCAGTTAGTAAATTCCCGAAAGATGATCTGTAATACTTCATTATGGAGATCGTAACATCATTTCACACTGCCCTTTTTGACTAGCGAAAATATCTATTGAATCCTGTTATTCCTAATCAATTATATATATATATATATATATATATATATATATATATATATATATATATATATATATATATATATATATATATATATATTTAGTTTCATCTTCAAATAAAGAATGAAGTTAACATGTTTTAAGTAGAATAAAACGCTCCTTCTTTCTCTGTCTGTTTCTCTGTCTGTCTGTCTTTTGATGACAGTTGCTCCTGAAGCCATTGTATGAAGAGGTGACTGTCAGAAATGACTAAATTCCATGTCTATTTTCCTGTTCAAAGACATGTGAGCAGATTTCATTTCGTACTAAAAGCTCTTATCCTGGAATCTTTAAGTCGATGCTTCCTGATCAGAATGAATAATTTCAGAATATTTTCATACAACCCTTAATTCTTTTGCTAGATAATGTCAGCCAACTGGCATACACATCCCCTGCTCGGGAAACCTTTTTGTAATATGATTTTTCTATGAACTGCATTCAGGTTTTCAAACGTATAGCTCCATCGGTGTTTCATAATGACTTTGTATATGATTTTACTACGCTGTAGTTGCTGAACAGAACACTTGATTGCGCCAAAGAATCTTCGGCGCATTTTTAACTTAATTTTCTTTTGCAACAAGCCTCTTGATATTTAAAGAAATTTAATCGTTCTTTAAGTTTCTTGAATAACCGTCTTTAAGTCATCCTCCTCTTTCAGCGTCTGGAAACGTAAATGTTCATCCCTGGAAGACAATTTAGATACAATTTTTTTTTGCCCCCCCCCTCTCTCTCTCTCTTTCTCTCTCTCTCTCTCTCGTCTCTCTCTATCTCTTTCTCTCGCATCTCTCCTCTCTCTCTCTCTCGTGTATATATATATATATATATATATATATATATATATATATATATATATATGATATATATATATCTATATATATTATATATATATATATATATATATATATATATATATATATATATGTATATATATATATATATATATATATATATATATATATATATATATATATATTATACACGTACATACATGTAAATGTGTGTGTTCGTGGGTGTGATTGCATGATATTTGTATACCTAACCTAGACATATATTTTGCTCCATATAAAAGCAAAACAAATATAGGTCCATATGTACATTCGAGATGGCACCCAAACTTAAAATATGCTCCAGTAGATCTTTTAGCATTTTGCTCACAGGATTTGATGCCTGTGGCATCAGGTCTGGAGCCCCTTCAGTACCCTCACATCCATCAGTGTTTATTTTCATCTTTAAGCAAACAGTCAAACCCTTTGATCGCCTCCATCGCTCCAAGGACTCACGTCGAAAAGGGGACAGTTTCCGCGATCCTTAATAATAATGGACGCGGAGGACATTTTGTCGTCCTTGGAGCACACGATTCGATCAGCACGCTCTTTTGATGTTCATGCAAACCGCCCTGACAAAATTATCATGCATGCTCAGTTTGAAACATCGTCTCGACAGACTTTGCGTTCAATGAGAAAACTTTTGTAACATTATATAGCGTAAACTTGGAGGGATGTTTGGTACTAATCCCTCTTGTATTCCTCATTTAGCCGTTCATTAATTAATTTCATGATAGAATTTTATCTTTCATGCGAAGCCCGGGAGGTTTCTGAGAGAGAGAGAGAGAGAGAGAGAAGAGAGAGAGAGAGAGAGAGAGAGAGAGACTTTATCTCCTTGTCTAATGTAAAAGTATAAAGTGCATTTTTCCCTCTTGTGAGTGAAAGTAATTATCTTTCAAAGCAACTAAAATGTATTTGTTTTTTATCTGTCATTAAAGATGTATATTGAGGAAAAAAAAGAAGTTGAAGTTTCCCTAAAAACGTTATCATATTTTCCGTTCTCTTACATACATGTAAAAATAAATCACTCAAGGATTTTTCCAGGGGAACTGCACTTTTCTAGGAGAAATGAGAACTCACATGATTATATTTTGATGATATTTAGTGAAATGCCACTTACACGGCATGTATGCCATATTTTTCATGCTGAGAATACCCTTGTTTGTATTATAGCAGGTCATTTTTTATTTCATTTTAAAGCCCGTTGGAGAACGTAAAGAAGTTTTATAATGTCATATACCCCGTAGGGGTGTAGCGCTGTCAGTGCACCCCATTCGGAGCAATGTAGGTATTACTTAAGGTTCTTTGCAGCGTCCCTTAGGCCCCTAGCTGGAACTACTTTCATTCCGTTTACTGTACCTCCGTTCATATCCTCTTTCTTCCAATTTACTTTCCACCCTATCCTAACAATGGTTTCATAGTGCAACTGCAAGGTTTTCCTCCTGTTACATCTTTCAAAACTTTTACTGTCAATTTCCGTTTCCGTTTCAGTGCTGAATGCTGAATGACCTTAGTTGTCCCGGCGCGTGGTATAATGCCAAAAATCTGTATATATATATATATATATGTATATATATATATATATATATATATATATATATATATATATATATATAATAATGACATATACTGGAAAGAGCAACATATGAAACTCTCTCTCTCTCTCTCTCTCTCTCTCTCCTCTCTCTCTTCTCTCTCTCTCTCTCTCTCTCTCTCTCAACTAGTGTAATCTAGAATTGATTAGTTGCAGAAAAAATCCCCTTTCCGTTTCACCTGGGCACAGGATGGTCTTGATTACGTCAACAGTAACAACAGTAACAACAGTTACCTCTTCTTCTTCTTCCCAACTTATGGGAAAAGCTGTTTTCCTGGATACTTTTCTGTGGAAACTCACACTCGAGCCCGACTCACCTGGAGCAGTTCCCATACTTTGCACTATATTTTCTCTCCTTTCCCCCAATTCTTCCTCTCTCCTGAGGGGAAAATGAAACATTTCCGAAATGCCCGTTGCCGTGAAAGGGGGAACTGCAACCCTTCCTTCCTCGCGCCCTTGGAATGGTCAGGTATCACCATAGATCCGTGTCCCCTTTTTCCCCTCTGATTGATATTGACGGCCAAAATGATATTTTTCCAGATTATGGAATTCTCCCGGTTGCTCAAATTCCATCACAGGATATCATCAGGCGGGTTTTATTGAGAATTATGCGTCTGTTCCATCATCAAGGAGAGTTAATGAAAAGTTATTTTTATTTCATCGCCGTGAAGTATCATAAATGAAAGCTACTCTTTGCTTAAGAATTTAAAAAAAAATGTTAGTTGAGGCAGTGTATCCTTTACTAAGAAGCACTGTAGATCTCCTTCTTCGGGATGAATCTTAACACTATCTGGGAAAACTTTGCAGTTGTCCTGTTGCTGTGCTTCTAAGTGTCGCTTAGATTTAATATCTATTGATCATCTTACGTTTCTTCCTAAGGCAGTGCCTCTGTAAAAGTATCTTGAATGTCATTTTCAACACTACGGTGTTCCCGCAATATGGGCTTTTACCTACAGATAAGGACCACAAGTGTCACT
>NC_087202.1:37613074-37620574 GCF_015104395.2 Macrobrachium nipponense | reverse complement strand
GTTTAATGTTAATGTTGTGTTCTCTTATAACAATACCATTAGAAATATACTAATTAAGAATGCTCTTGTAACAAATAACAACATAATTTACAAAATTCCTTGTAACGATTGCCCGCCTTTTTACGTCGGTCAGTCAAGTAAAAAAAATTTATGTGCACGTATGAAGCAGCATATGCATTCAGTTAGAACAGCCCAGACTTCAAATGCACTATTTATTCACCTGAGCGATAAATCTCATTGTATAAACTGGGATGAAAGCTCTGTAATTGCTTAGTCTAATGATTATTTTTCAAGAAATTTACTGGAATCAGCAAATATACAAATCACTAATAAAAACAACATAAATCTTAATATGGGGTTGTACCATTTGGACCCATATATTTGGAAAATGTTTATGAGGATATATCCTATTTTCGTTTCTCAATCATTGTTGGAACATTTTTGTAAATTTCGTTACTAATACAAAATGTATTGTTTTTCGAATAAAATTGCCTCGACAAGGCACCGTGCCTAAATCCTTAATCTAATTTTCGGGATTTTACAAAGTCGTATATGCCCTCTTGTTTTTCAAAATATATTGTTTTCTGACTAACTCATCTGTTGACCACGTGTGGGTGGCTGCTTTAAAATCGCTAATCTTGCCCACGGGCGTTTTTTCGTTTCTTTAAAGTGAATTGGACCTTATGCTAATCCTGTATGTCAGTTTAGATACTGAGCCTACTTGTGCTGTTTTTGCTCTGTTCTGATCAGTTGTGCCTAAAGTAAAGGTTCGTGTAGACAGAAAGATCTTGGCAATTCTCGTCTTTTCATTTTCCTCAGTGGCATCACCTTTATTTATACATAGCATCACGTTTTCTATATTTCGTGATCAAGTTATTTATATATATATATATAGATATATATATATATAGATATATATATATATATAATATATATAGTATATACAAATATATATATATATATATATATATATATATATATATGTATATACAAATATATATATATATATATATATATATATATATATATATATATATATATATATATATATATATATATATATATATATATTAATATTGGGGGTAACTCTAATGAGTAGAGTTCTGAATCCACTGAATTTTTTTTATAATAAATCCCTTTACTAAAATTGCTAAGAAAGAAAATTAGTCTTGCAGGTATCGTTGAAGCTTTACTTTCTTATTCTTAGTAATGTATTGCTTATCCTTCTCCCAAGAGAAGAGTCGTTCCAACGTTATTAGTGTCTGTTGCTCTGCTTAAAAGCATCAAACTGTTCAACATATTCCTGGGGAGATGACCCAATATGCTCTAAAACAATTTATACACTGCCGCCTTTCATTTCGCAATCCTTAGATTTCCATTAACTGTCTTGACTGATATCGTCTGATCGTTCAGAGCGTCCTCTTCGATCACCATTATACATTTCCTCTCATTTCCTCTCTCGTTTACTTTCGAGTGTTGGTTTAGAGACGGTTCTCTTTATTGCGAATTGTTTAACAAGGTTGTAATCAAGGATTATTAAAAATGTTATGGCAACGATTTTTTTCTCTATCCCTTATTAATGTCTGGCTGTAATGAACAGATAATCTGTTCTGAGAGCATTTTATTTTTCCTTTATGTGACATGCTTCTTAACTTGCCTTGTTGAGTTCCATTTAATAATGGATCTTTGTTGTCCCTCATTGAGATTGTTCTCGCTCTCTTGACTCATTGCCGTAGGACTTTTGTTGGATGATTAGTAATCAGAATTAATCATTACTGTTGTTGTTCTTACATAGTCCCCTTCATATTCTCACTGTTGTCATTCTATGCGCGCAACTGCTGCTGTTATTGGAATTAGCTCTAACCTCTTACATAGAATCCAAATCATGAATTACCAAACATTCCTAAGTAATTACAACATTCTCTGATGTGTTCAGTGAGGTAAGATCAGGCATTGTCTTGTACATTCCACACTGCTGATATGCAGGAAATGAGCAGGGATATGTTGTTAGACACATAGACGAGGCCCCTTGGCTAACGGGATAGTAACGTCATTACTTTGTTGAATTAAAATAATCCCAAACACGCTGCTTTAGCATGTGCTGTTTTGATATATTAGACTGCCCACTTCGTGTTGCCAAATATCCGGTTTCTGTTTTTCAGAAATTGTCGTTCTTTTTGTGATGAACCTGTGTCCTAATTGTCATTCTTTCAAATTGTACTTGAAGGACTATTATTTTAATTACCATTCTTTCCGACTGCTCAGTTATGATGGTAACTTCCGGCTTGTTTGAGAATCATAACGTATCTTAACTGGATCATTCTGCAATGCTGCAATGAATTGCAAACAGGAAGGGGAGATAAATCGTCTCAATATTCAGTTAAATTGAAGGATATGTGATTTCTACAGCCTCGAGCGATTATTCATGAATCCACTAAAGTTGAGTTTTGTCTTGCTCTAATTGTACAGTAAAAATTGAAATTTGATGGATGTTATTCTTTAGTTATTTAGCGTCACATGTCATCGTCCGTTTTGGATTTCTTGAGGTATGAAATTAATTTCATACATCTGATTCAGCAACTTTTTCCTTTGTATTTTTAATATTATTGCGTACCGTAAATTCTACAAATTTCTGTTACAATTGTCATCAACAGATTACATATCCCTTTTCTACAACTGATGTTTATGTTTTTGTTCTCTTGGTATTAATGATGAACATGATAATCATTGCTTTGTAGAACGTAAAAGATTTTATCTGATTTTGGGTAATGCCAATTCAGAGCGGGTAAAAGCTTTAGAATATGTCAAACCCCTTCCTTGATCCTCATTCAGACTAGTGTAGTGTCTCTCATAGTTTATTTAAAATGAATTAAATCACAAATTCTCTATGCAGCATTGCTAATGTTATGACTACTATTTACCTCAAAAAATAAACTGAACGAACTATTTTCTAAATCGTGTTTGCCCTAATGAAGGATGGGGGACATTCACTGTGGATCATAACTCATATCACTGACAATTAACCGTAAAACTTTAATTGCAGCTGCCGTTTCTGTGGCACAAATTTGTCCTTTTGACTTTTCATTATTTTTGTCTTCTCGCCGGGGAGAACGGTTGCACAAGAGGAGTCTGACCCTCTTCACGAAGTGATGAACTGGGCCCGTTTCCACACTTCTAATCTTTTATATGATGTCATTGCGTCGGGCGCGGTTCTTGATCGCTGAGATTGCACGGAGGCATTAAAGTTATGAGATAACCTCTTGGACCAATTTCGATTTGGTGTCTTGATTTATTTCGCCGATTTTTTTTATGTTACCCCTCACGTTTCTCTCAGTGATGCACCTTGGAACACTTACGTAACATCATGTCATATAAAAACCTTTCGACCGGAGCCGAATTTGGTAACTTGATTAATATTTTCAGCTTTAGGCGAATTATTTCGATACGAGCTTATTGACGCGCTACTTGCGCTGGAACTCCGCGTTGCTGTCTCCCCTACACTTCCGATCCCCTACCTTCCCGCCCCCAGCCCGGGGCGGACAAACATGTTTGCAGGAGGAGGGTGGATATCTCAGCTACCCTGCCGTTTCCCTACCTCCCACGCCCAACCTCCATCGCAGGGGGAGGTTGACTGTCATGTCTCCCCTTCTATATTTTGGGGGTGTTGAAAAGATACTACTTACGGAAGGTTAAATATAAAAATTCAGTGTTTTATTTTTGAGATATAGAATTCTGACCATTCTTTCTAAAAGAACAGTTGAAAAATAAAGATAAATGGAATGAACTGATAAAAACGAAACCCTGGAAAGAGATATCCAAAAGAACAGCACAACCATGAATTTTAATGCCCAAAACTAAGCATTTTTTTCTTTCCCGCTATGAATTTTCACGGCGCTGAAGTAGCTTTATTCAGATCCTATTTTGCCATACCCACTAAGCCTGAGATTATTCTGGGCGTTGGTAACGAATAGAAATCCCGTAGAGGGGTAGTGCCGTCAGTGCACCTCATGTGGTGCACTGTAGGCATTACTTAAGTTCTTTGCAGCGTGCCTTAGGCACCCAGCTGCAACCCCTTTCGTTCCGTTTACTGTAACTCCTTTCATATTATCTTCCACTTTATTTTCCACCTTTTCCTAACAATTGATTCATAGTGCAACTGTGAGTTCTTCCTCCAGTCACACCTTTCGTATTTCCGTTTCAGCGCTGAATGACCTCGTAGGTCCCAGTGCCTGGCATTTGGCCGAAATTCTGTATCCAATTCAATTCAATTGATAACGAATAAAGGCGTTTTCATAATAATATGTCGTCAGATATTAATTCCCATGAACTTATATCAACGGAATATAATCAGTATTTTTTATAGATATATGGAAAACATTTTTAGCTGCAACGCTAGTGATTCATAAGCTATTTTTCATTGATTGACACCAGCTGAGTCAACGACAGCCCGTTTCATTTAAATAAAGAAAAAATTATTAGCCCTGAAGGCACAAAACTCCCGAGAGCAAGAGAAGAAATTGCACATTCCTGAGATGAGAAAGAAAGGAAAGAAATATAAGACTTATTAAAGTTTTGGAAATCTCTCTCGCCGAGATATCGTCAGAGAGAGAGAGAGAGAGAGAGAGAGAGAGAGAGAGAGAGAGAGAGAGAGAGTGCCTTCGTCCTCTGACCGCCGCCTTGTAGAGAGAGAGAGAGAGAGAGAGAGAGAGAGAAATGATAATGATAAAACTGAGAATTGTGAAGATTACCAAATCTACATTTAAATGGAAATCTATATGACTACACGGTTCAGCACTTCGAGATATTCGGTGCGGCCGTTTTATTTGTAAATGAACTCTGAAATTGGGCACTGATAGCCGGGAAATCTTGTTGGGCGTCCTTGATGATATCGCGGAGCGGGAAGAAGACCAAAGGAAAGGAGATAAAACGAACACAGAGAGAGAGAGAGAGAGAGAGAGAGAGAGAGAGAGAGAGAGAGATTATATTAACGAGCCCTGATTGAAACGTCTGATGTATATTTTTCTGTGGTTTATATTATTCACCTATCATTTGGTGTTGGCTATATCATTACTGTAAGTTCCCAGCTATGTAGGAATGTTTTAGGATATATTAAATATGCTAACTCTCTTACAACACACACGCACGCACACACACACATATATAAATATAAGTATGTTTTGTACGTATTCATATATATATATATATATATATATATATATATATATATATATATTATATAATATATAATATCTATGTGTGTGTGTGTGTGTATGTACGTGTATATATATATATATATATATATATATATATATATATATATATATATATATAAATATATATATATATATATATATATATATATATATATATAACATACATATATATGATATATATATATATATATATATATATATATATATACATACATATATATGTATATATATATATATATATATATATATATATATATATATATATATATATATATATATATATATGTACGTACGTACGTATATTCATGTATTTATGTATAATCGTGTGAGTCCATACTTCCCGATTATTCATTTTAAAATAAAAATTAACTGAAAGACTGCAACAGTAGAAACAAGAAGCTTTTTGGTACAATGTAAATGAGTGCAGGATTAATTTCACTGTAAACCCAGTGTCTGCTAAATGTCTAGTTATACATTCGAAGTCAGATACAAACAAAAAGAGATCGTGTATCTCTTCCGTCCCGATTTCTTCTGACTGTTCGATGCTTTGAAAATTGCGGCTGCAGAAAGTGGAAAAAGGTTTGAATCCTTGAAAACTATTATGTTACCGCGGGTGGTCCACACCTTGATCCATATGTACATTTTCACTTGTTGCTGTTTCCTATTTTCTATATTTCTTGATTAGTTCCATTTTGTCCTGTCCGTATTTCTAGGTTATGTCTTTTCTTTTAGTTTTTTTTAGTCAGTGCATTTCTTTGATTTTCAGTTTGATCTTGCTTTGTGTGTGATTTTGCCTTGTTTGTGTATTATTTTGTTTGTTTTCAGTTGTTTTCTTGTACATTCTTGAAGGGTTTTCGCTTTAAACGTTCATAAATTTAACAGTCATTCGGTTTACAGTGAGAATTATTTCATTGTATTCATTTCCGTTGTACTTGAAGCTTCTTGTTGCTACTGTTGAAATCTCTCTGTTAATTTGTATCTTAAAATAAAAAAAATCGGGAAGTCTGGACTCAAACGATGATTAACCTTTCCATCTAGACTTGACTCCTGATAGACTAAAAAATCGTAATATGGCATATGACTATAATCTTGGAATTGCAAAATGCATACATGGTGAACAGTGCAGAAAGTAATGAACTTGGAAGACACTAAGATGAATGTCATATATTCGGTTACAAGTTATTTTTTCAAAATAAAAAAAATGACCCTGATGGCTTACCATGCTCAGTTTTTAATTTTTTTTTTTTTTGTGAAACGACTCTGAAAATGTATAAAAAAGCGTCACTCTTTAAAAAGGGAAAGAATTTTAAACTTCGGAAAACAGAAACATCATTGTTGCCTATGTTCCATAACAATTCTCACTAATCCCTTGACACCAGTATGACATGACGTTTAAGCAATCTTGGAAGTGTTAGGTATAAAGTGAAGCTTTGCTCGTTGCTTCAGGATGTTGCTACATGTCTCATTCTATTTAATTAAATTTTCATCTATTTATATGTCAATTTGTCAATTAATTTTGTTTTTGTTTTTTAATAAGTGGCCTCTTCATTTTGTATTCCCATTACCTTCTGTTACTTTCTTTCTATTGAACGCCATATTCTTTGGAGGCTTGAATTTCAAGTCAGTGGCCCCTGTGGGCTTATTCCATATGAATAGGGCTCATGTTCTGGATGGAATAATAATAATAATAATAATAATAATAATATAATAATAATAATAATAATAATAATAATAATAATGGTTATTTGTTTCTATATTATTAATTTTCTTTTGGTATTTCTCTTTTATATATCAGTTTCTTTTTCCGTTCTAGGCTGCTCTCCCCTGTTGTAGCACATGAGTTGTTAAAATTCTACTTTTCCAAATGTGCTTATTATAATAATAATAATAATAATAATAATAATAATAATAATAATAATAATAATAAAATAATAATAACAAAAGCCCTCTACTGGAGCCTGTGCAAGAAACATCAGCTACCTTGCAGTAATAAGTGGTACGAGCACCAACCTGAGGGAGTGATAGAAAACGATCAGGCAAAGATCCTCTGGGACTATGGTATCAGAACGGTTAGGGTGATGCGTGCAAATATACCAGACGTGACGTTGATTGACAAAGTCAAGAAGAAAGTATCACTCATTGATGTCGCAATACCATGGGACACCAGAGTTGAAGAGAAAGAGAGGGAAAAAATGGATAAGTATCAAGATCTGAAAATAGAAATAAGAAGAATATGGGATATGCCAGTGGAAATCGTACCCATAATCATTGGAGCACTAGGCACGAT
>NC_087202.1:37605574-37610574 GCF_015104395.2 Macrobrachium nipponense | reverse complement strand
TCTCTCTCTCTCTCTCTCTCTCTCTCTCTCTCTATTGTTCTTCAACAGTCCTGGAAAAAAAAAGAGGCCACGAGAAATATGGAACCTCAGCCCAGTAACTGGGTTCTCAAACGCGCAATTTTTAGTCGTCTTTCATCACAGTCAACATGTTCTTAATGCGCTCTCGGCTGGAGGCAAGAAAGCCCCTGGTCTTCAGCCTTTTCATTTCGCCCTGACGTTAAATGATAGATTTCTTAGAACTGCCGTCGCTCTTCGAAATGGAGAGAAAAAGACGAAAGAGCTAAATGAAGCATCAGCAGCAGAGGGGCGGGAGAATAGAGTTTGGAGACCGCTATAATGGTAGTTAAACGCAAGGTCTAGGCTAGAGAGTATATTCTCTAGATCTTGGTTAAACGAATGTTGTTTAAATCAAGTGGGAACAGTCGCAGAGATCATTTAAACTGAGAGAGTTAACTACTTGCGAATGTACAGGAGTAGACTTCGGTATTAACCCGGTATGTATCCACCTAAGCGTCTCCTCAGAGGTGCTACGTAGTACCCAGGACACACTTATAGGTCCTGTGTAGTACCAAACATGGCGGAAACTCAATGGGACGCCATATTGTGTACTATAAAATAGCCCCTCTGGGATCAAAGTATTTTACACACCTATTTCTATATATTTCTTTACATTAATAAACGATATTTTTGTTCCCCGACGGGCTAATGCTAAACACAGCGTCCCATTGACCTACCGGCATGTTTGGTACTAGCACCTAGGAGGGTGATACATACCGGGATAATTCCGTATACTTCAGGGTGGATTTCCATTAAATTAATTTTTTACCCTTCTATAGCTATATTACCTTGGAGAAATTACTCCTATATTGCTTGCTGAACTGTCATATAAAAGGGCGAAGATGCTATACTCCCTTGTTATCACGTTTCACTGTATTCCAATCAATACTCTCACTGCGCCAGTTATTCAGAATGTTGATTAAAAGGTAATTTTGTTACGGTTAGGTAGGTAGTAAGTGCTGAGGTACTCGCCATAATGAGAAAAGTATTAGTCTGCTCAATAGTTACGACGCTCAGGTTGTTCCTTCATGTTATCTGATCTACATGATTATTATTATTATTATTATCATTATTATTATTATTATTATGACAGACGCAAAACAGTCGAAAGTTGAACGTACGATACTGAGCTCCATGACTCGCGTCCAGCGCACTCAGTGTTCTACTTGACGAGGACTACCGAAGTTGAAAAATGACTCATTTCTGTCTTCAACACTCAAGCAAACTTCACTCCTGGAGAGAGAGAGAGAGAGAGAGAAGAGAGAGAGAGAGAGAGAGAGAGAGAGAGAGTTTGAAATGATGAGATTCTCTGTCATGAACCTGAATATGCAAGAGGCTTCCCATATGGATAGGGTTCATTTTCTGAATAATAATAATAGTAATAATATAATATTAATAATGATAATGAATAGACAAATAATTTACACTGAAAATGTATATGAACAGGAGGGCCACTTGAAAGAGCTGAAATAACATGAAAGAGATGAATGAAAAAGACTCTCTCTCTCAGGCATGAATATCTGATATGATATGGATGTTAATTTATCTGTAGTGTAAGTATTGCTGTGCTTCTAATCAATTATCTTTCACTATTTCATCTGCGGGATTTTCCTTATGATTCCATCATAGGGTTTCTTTGATATGGACATAATGGAATGCAAGCATGGATTCCTTACGAGCTGTTTATACATTTTCGTAGAAATATCTATCTATTAGACTATCTATTCTATTTATATATTATATATATATATATCTATCTATCTATCTATTCTACTATATATATATATACATATATATATCTCATATATATATTTACAAACATATACAGACCACACACACACACACACACACACACACACACACATATATATATATATATATATATATATATATATTATATATTATATATATACATATATATATATATATATATATATATAAATATATATATATATCATATATACACACAAAAATTAAACAACAGAAGCCCTTTAATATCCAATTCGCTGTGCCTGGGAAATAACACCGAATGGGATATAATATAACACAGTTTTCTGGCCTACACACTTCTCCTCTCTATAAGGGTTGGCACCAGGAGGATACAACCTTCTGATATCTGAGGAAGTCGCTGAGGGTTACGTTGCCATCCTCACGTTCTTTAATCTCGGCAGCAGCAGATGTTGCGACTTATTTACAGCGGTTCGGACTGGTGGCGGTGGTGGTAGGCCGAGAGGGCAAACTTGAGTGGATGCACTGTACTACTACGTCACTTTGCTAATTGGTGCTTATTCTCCGTGGTCGGTAAGGTCGATATATATATATTATATTATATATATATATATATATATATATATATATATATATATATATATATATAAATATATATATATATATATATATATATATATATATATATATATATATATACTATATATATATATATATATATATATATATATATATATATATATGTGTGTGTGTGTGTGTGTGTGTTGTGTGTGTGTGTTAACAGCAAGAACCAGGAAACAAGTCAATGGTTCCATGATTTCGTTCACCATGAGCAAAAACAAGTGAAGTCTTCCCAAGTGTATTTGTAATAGATTTAACCGCCTTCCCGTTGGAGGGGTTAGCGCCATCAGTGCAGCTCATGCGGTACACTGTAGACGTTACTTAAGGTTCTTTGCAGCGTCCCTTCTCCCCCTAGCCTCAACTCTTTTCATTCTTTTTGCTGTACCTCAATTCATATTCCCTTTCCTCCGTCTTACTTTCCGCAATCTCCTATCGCAACTAGTACGAGGTTTTCCTCCTGTTACACTTTTCAAACCATTTTATTGTCAGTTTCCGTTTCAGCGCTGAAAAATCTCATAGCACCCAGCGTTTGGCTTGTAGCCTAAATTCTGTTATTCATTTAGGTCTTAATGTTGCTTACGACTCTAGAGTTGAGAAAAGAAAAAAAAAAAAGAATCTTCATTCGCGACACCAACTTGATCATAAAGCCACTTTGCAGGCGCTGCGAGTCTTCTTAAAGGGAATTGACGCAAGAAACTTCTCTCGGGGTTCGAAGGAGGATAAAGGTAACCAGGGAAGCAAAACACGCGAGAAAGAATGTAAAGGAGAAAAATAAGAAAAATAAAATAAGGCTTTGCAAGACTTGGGTCGGAAAAATGTGAGTTAGTTCAATTTATATGCAATTGCCTTGTCCGTCGTGTTTTTCCAATGGCGCAGTTTGGGAAAATGTGGAGTTTCATTCTTCCTCCCTTTTTTTATCATGTGCGCTTGTGTCTGATATATGACAGCTGTTGATATGAGTTTGGCTGTTGTTTACCGTTGCTAATTGTCATTGAACTGGAAATATGACTTCGGTTACTCTCTCCTCTCTCTCTCTCTCTCTCTCTCTCTCTCTCTCTCAAATTAAGATATTATTAGAGGTCATAAACTCAACGGAGCTCACATTATTGGATTCGGGTCGCTCCTTGAATGAATTAGACCAACAGTTTAATGAGGTAGTGTTTGCAAATTTTGGGAAGCAGACGGAAATTATATTATTGTAGCAGCGGCAAACAAGCCTGTGGGGTTCATTATCGCGCTACGGTAACTTACACGTCAACAGTGCGTCCGATTTCCTAAAGACAGGTTGCCAGAACACATTTATGAAACCGTTGAGTATAGAATAAGATAAAATGGCTTATTACCAAAATTTTTTCGTTGGTGTTCCGTAGATTAAACTAAAGTTAATCCGCACATCCTGGATGATTCCATAATTCATGTGATAAGTATTGGCAGCCATTTCCATTTTCATATCCGTGATTACAGATAGGTTAAAGTAGAACTCAGATGAGCCGTCTAGTAATCCATATTAGGAATCATTTACATTTGAAGCTAAAGATGTTTATTTTATGATATTTTGTCGTTTTGAATCTTTTTAACACAAATTTCATCTTTAACTTATGAGATACTTTTCATGAGAGTATGTAGAGAGAGCTGCTGCTCAACGGACTTTTGGATTTTTCCTCGTGCAAATGCTACGAAGAAATTGATATATTGTCGGTGTATTCTATTAAATAACAAAGACTGAGCATCGTAACCTTTGAGTGTCTGTATCATTTTGTTATAATCGCTAAAAGATCGACGCCTCAGTGGCGTGGTCGGTGTGGTGTTGGCGTGTCACCTCGGTGGCAGCTAGTTCGATTTTCGAGCATTCCATTGAGGGGTGAGAAATGTGTATTTCTGGTGATAGAAGTTCACTCTCGACGTGGTTCGGAAGTCACGTAAAGCCGTTGGTCCCGTTGCTGAACAACCACTGGTTCCATGCAACGTAATAACACCATAGAAGCAAACAATCACTAAAATATTGATGATTATTGAAATATTTACGAAATGCAGTTTTAGTTTTCTATAAATAAAAACTATTTGTCTGCCCGTCCTCACTTTTTCTGTCCGCCATTAGGTCATAAAAACAACTGAGGCTAGAGGGCTGCAAATTCGTATGCTGCTCATCCAACCTCCAATCATCAACATACCATATTGCATCCCTATAACTTTAGTATTTTATTTTATTTAAGGTTAAAGTTGGTCTATGATCGTGCGTCTGGCAACGCTAAGCACCTTCGGCCAGTGACTGAAAGTGTCATGCGCCACGGCTCATACAGCATTATAAGGCTGTACAAAAAACTCCATTGCGTCAAATAAATCTCTGCATATTTTTTACGTTATATATATATATATATATTTATATGTATATATATATATATATATATATATATATATATGTATATATATATATATATATATATATATATAGATATATATATATATATATATATATATATATATATATATATATATATATATATATCAATGCGTATACACTGATTGCAGGCATTTGGACGTCTGCATACCTCAATGAATTTTTGGTTAAATCATGAAAGGTTTAGAGACGTAAT
>NC_087202.1:37590574-37603074 GCF_015104395.2 Macrobrachium nipponense | reverse complement strand
AGAGATTTCAGTTATTTCAGTAGAGCGACTCAAAACTTAATGATGTGTAGTTCAGGCTACGTAGAGCACTGGTTCCCAAGTTTATTTTGACCACGCCCCACCTATTCATCTCTAAGATCCGAATACCCCCTGTGGTGATATATAATCCTTGTTATTCCAAAAGTAAACTCTCATTCAAGTGGAGGAAGCCTAAAAGACAATTTTAACTTGGTTTAAACATGCTTCTACAGAACATATACATACACAAAGGCATTTTTAAGTATATATACACTACATTCACCGTGTGTATTAACTTGCACACACAGTCATACTCACACAGACTTTCTAGGAAAAATTCACTGTTAATAACTCATTCTCGAATTGGCCCCTTAAAGATTAAATTATTCGTACGCCGCACGTTTGAAACTACTGCTCTCTCTCTCTCTCTCTCTCTCTCTCTCTCTCTCTCTCTCTCTCTCTCTCTCTATATATATATATATATATATATATATAGCTCTCTCTCTCTCTCTCTCTCTCTCTCTCTCTCTCTCTCTCTCTCTCTCTCTCTCTATATATATATATATATATATATATATATATATATATATATATATATATATATATATAGTGTGTATTTATGATTGATTCACATTTAATTTTACCCTTTACTCCAAAAAATTCATTTTTATTAGAATAATTCTTAAGCCTAACACTGACTATATTACTTCAATCTATTCAATGTAGTATAGGAGGAAGGGATTTATATCTCCGTAATGAATTACTTTCCTCTCAGAATAGTTTCTGTTTAACACTACCAAGAAGCCAGGACAAATACATTTGTTTTCTGTTTGCAACCTTCATATTTTTGGCGAAGCAGTGTTGAAATGACGTTTACTCTCTCTCTCTCTCTCTCTCTCTCTCTCTCTCTCTCTCTCTCTCTCTCGTTTTATCAAAAAATTTGTGCGAAATTTATTGCGTTTCCGAACTTCTGTGGAGCGGGAAACGCTATATCCTCAAAGGCGGTGTCTGATGTCTCGCAAAATTAAAGAACTTTTCCGTCTCAAATTTTAAAATACAGCTCCTCCTTCACTTTCGGAAACTAATTTTTGAAGATTGGAACAATGTGTTTGGAACCCGGTTGGTTATCCTGGACTCCCCTGACCCACCCCCATCCTACCCCCCTCCACTCCGCCCCCACTCCGCCCCGCCCCACCCGACCCACCCTATATCCTATCGCCAGGACTCTTATATCCTCCAACCCTTTCTTGCCACACTCTCCAAGAAAGCGAAAGACGAAAAAAAGAAAAAAAATGCGGACAACAGAAAATAATGGCAAATGAAAATGAAACATGAGGGTAAAGTTCATAGCTAGGAAAGAGGTTCACCACACTGCAAACGTTGTCTTTTCATTGAATAAATATTGTACGATTTTTCATCGGTAAAATTCTCTCCTATAGGAAAAATTAAACACCATAGTATTTCTTTATGAGAAAATGCTTTACTTTATTCTCCATTTTTTACCATCACTTGCCTTCCATCTTTTCACATCTACGCTTTTTCTCTTCCATCATCCACCCGATGAAAACGGCAGTGACCCGGAAGCGATACGAGAAATATAAGCTTGGCGAAGGAGAAGCGTAAAAATAAAGAAGCGAAACATTGGCCTCGTAAGTTCCAAAGTCCTCTGCCTGGTGCTATCCATAAAATCCTTCGGCTTGGTGGCTAAGGCAAACCCATTTCCATATGACTTCGACGACGAGGGCTCCTACCAGTGCACCGGCCAAACTTTCGGAGTATCTTTTAATAACTTTATAGATTGTTTTTCTCTCTCATTCGCAAATTGCTTTTCTTTTTGCATCAAATGAAAGCCAGACATTAATTTAATGTCTACATTTCTTTTGTTTACAGTGCACGAATTAAAACTGTGCAAGCACTTTCTGGTAACTTTTTAAATTGGGGTAACCTATTTTCCTTTAGTGACAAATGACTGTTTACCCTTCCAGTGCAACCAAAAATATCATATATCATGTACACAGGATTTCATAGACCTGATTTTTATGAATTTTCTCAAGTACTTAATCTTCAGCACATTTTCTAACCTTGAGGAGTTTTTTGTGATGGCGCTTTTTGGATTGCCCATCATTTGTTTCTCCTTTATTGGCCAATCTCTTTGTTTTAAAAGCTATCGAAAGCAAATGGAAATAATGTACAGAGCTTAGAAAGAAGAGCGAGTTTTACATTCCTTTGATATGTATTTTTTCTTCCCATTTGTAATTACCCTTATTTACATAAACCGATTCTGTACCTTACTAACGCATTTACACTGGAAATCCGGCTTGTAGACAGTTTGCTCAGGTTCTCCCTGTCATCTGAAATTGTTCGAGTTTTCATTTCCAACAAACGAAGCCTTTAAATATGTTTACAGTAAAACGAAAAGCTATATTGTTTTCTTATAAATTGTCCAGCTTTGCTTGCTTCTGTATCAAGATTTTTGCATTAAGGGGTCATTTTGTATACCTGATAAGGTACATACCATTGGGCTTAGTGTAATTTCGGAGGTGAAGTTAGATTAGTTTAGCTTCGTTGAACAAATACATCCTATCCTTTTCAAGGCATTCCAGCTCATTCACACAATTGTTATCTAAAGGGACCTCCTCCAGTTTGGAAGGATTTGCGTACGAAAATACAAAATGAATACTTTGAATACTGCATGGAAACCATGTGGGCCATGGAATTACAACATACATTAGTTTTCCCGAGAACGTAATCCCATCATTAAAGGTTACTTAGCCAGAGTGTGTTATACTTTTAATGTGTTGCATGATATTGCTTACGAAGACCCCTTTGCGATACACAAGTATATTTTTAAATATATATATATATATATATATATATATATATATATATATATATATATATATATATATATATATATATATATAGTATATTTTTTTAAATATACTTTATTTCTGGCTTAAAGATAATATTAATATTCGAAGAGACAGGTTAAGTATATGGTAAGAAACTCTGATGGTTCATTTTTCATTATATGTTTTATTTGCCTTTGTCGGTCTTCCGTAAGATTACATGCTCATTCCATAGACAGGTCTACTATCCATAATTCATTTTTCATTTATTATTTCAGTTGACTTGTTTAAGTTACATCTTCGCCTGTGTTATCATTAATGGTGCACTTAAATATATATTTACTTTATCACATGAGTCAGCAAAGTTAACATTTTCATCTTCATGAGTCACTTGCATTTTTTGTTTTCTTTTTTGTTCTTTGATTTTACCAGCTTTCCTCGCCTGCACTAAGGTATGTAAAGGAGTCTTCATCTGTGAATCATTCATATATTTTTTTTTATAAAAGATATACAAATTTTTTCAGACATGGTTGGTGAGTATTTTTTCATATTTACTTGATTGTATTGTATATTTTAATGTTACATAATTTTATTCCCTCTCATTTACTATGGGATATTTTGTAACCTTTCTATTGGATGGTTAAATCAGATTCTCCCTAGTTTAAAAGTAGCATATTAGTTTTTTAGTGTAGAAGATTGATATGGAATTTTACCACTTGTAATAGCAATAAATATTCTAAATCTCACTGTGTAATATCTTAACAAGTTTAGGGTATCTATTGTAATTAGACTCTGTTCCATAGAGCATTTTGCTTAATTGCCTTATGATAATTCAGGACGACCATGACCACCACTGTATGAAATGGCTTTGGAATCACTTTATCGACAAGCTTCACACTTCTCATGCGTCATGGAAGAAAAAAAAACACCACTTGACATGTCCTCAGTTCACATTCTTTACATGACCTTTCTTGTGTATTTTATTGCTGAAACCAAATTCATATTTCTAGCAACAGTCCTAATACTAGCAGCACTTTTATAATGACATACATTCGATATAGTTTCCATCTTAGAAACTTAAGGTGCATGTGTATAGCTACTGAAAGATTATTTATTACTCTTATCATTCGATTTTATTCCTATTACACACTTTCTCGCTTTTCGTATATTAAGACTACGATTTATGAACTTTCAGAGAACGGCGTCGTGTACTTGGATCCAGAGTCTGAAGGTATAACCCAAAGCGCACGCACAAATCTCCTCCTATTACCTATTCCTTATTTTACTTTTTTGCTCATCATCCCTGAGCAAAAATTTAAAAAAAGAATATATAATATATTCAAAAAAGAATCTATTTCTATGTCTGTCATGATCATGTCTTCCTTTGCAACATTTTTCTGAGGGACTTTCAGTTTAAAGCTTTGAGCTCTTGTCCGGTTGATCGTCCTTGGTGCAACAGACTGCAATCCCCTAGGCCTCACGCGAAGGCCTCTGAGGGAAGCGGCTCCACCCTTGCAATTCTCAGCTGGATTGCCTTTAGGAATTCCTTAAATAATATAACAAATTGTTGGCTCTGTTTTGGACTTTGCAAGTCATACTTGCGCTGTTTTATTTCCCCTAAAAGCCCCATCATTAAAATCCAACCGAGTCATTAATAGATTAAACAAGCATCCCAAAAATTAAATAAGTCTTTCATTTTTAGAAAGGAACTTATAATAATAATGATAATTTTTGTGAAGGCTTGTGAATATTTCAGATTCCCTGATAAATCACATCGCTGAAAAAAATAATAAATCCCTAATATTGTCTACAGATCCCAGACAGATCTAGATGATTTTCAAGTGTATGGAACATAATTCATAATACGACTGTTAACCAAGAAGTTCAAAACTTTTGCTTCACGTTAAGTTATTCTCCATATAATCAAACACTGCAACTTGATTAAATTCTCATTCCATATCAAGTCTGTATAAAACTTGCGACCCCGTAATAAGATAAAAAGATTCCTAAGGATCAACAGGACTTAGCAAATGGTTTAACTAGTGAGTCCACTCAACCTGACCGTCATACTATTCGTCGAGGCTGTCGGACACTCCCTCAGCTGGTTGTGTATAAGAAGAGTAACCCATTAGATATTTTTTAATTCCAATAGCTTGTAGTGTTTAGCTGGTATCCATTGCCGGCAAAACTTAGCACATTACTTGGGCAGTGGTTCCCGATCTTGAAATATTAGTAATTTGATGATTTATCACCCGAAGAAGCCGAAAACCAGTTGGAGTGCCCGTGAACAGCGTCGGTGAAGGACCCTGATGGTGTGGTCGTTTTGTCCCCTGGGTTGTGTCTCGTCAGTGGCGATGGCTTGCTGAATATGATTATTTTGTCTGCTGCATTCATCACGTGCTCGATCGGCTCCATTTTGGATCCTTACGTACGCAGATAGGTTCAGGATATTGCTGGATAGGTGGCGATATGAGAGAGAGAGAGAGAGAGAGAGAGAGAGAGAGAGAGAGAGAGAGTGTGTGTGTGTACCAGTAATAGCTCACATCAAACTAGAGTGAAAATAATGGCATGTTATTGTTATTTAAATGGTGTTGGTAGTCATATAATATATATTATATATAATATATATATATCATATATATAATATAATATATAAATATTATATATATATATATATATATATATATATATATATATATAGCATAGGCTGTTTTCACTAATTTGTATTTGATGTTTCTATATCTAAGAAATCAGTGGAGAAGTAGATCAGGTTTCATGAGTAGAAGTTTGAGTAATCATGAACTGTAGAAGTTTTAATAAATGAAATACACATACTTTGCAGCATGCGGTCATTCATTTTCGTTCGCCCCTTGTACAGAGTCAACTGCATGACTGCCAATTTCAGAATTATATAAGAATTTGAAGTTAGTGTCACTCAACGGAACTTGGAAATATAATCCACAGACAGACAGACAGTTAGGTCCTGACTTTAGTGACTGGAGAAAAAAAAAATGAAAAACCTGCGTACAGAAAGGCTCCAAAAGGAGGACTTGATCTATTATATGATATTTCCCCCCACCCCCCATTGCCCCTGCCTCCTCCCTCCCTCCCTCCCCCGTCCCCCTTCCCCAGAGTCAACCTTCGTACCCCACTACACACGTCCCCAAGTTTCTCCAGCCGTCCCTTCAACTCCGCCCACATTTCCTTCCTTGCCTGATGAAGTGGTCATGAAAATCCTATGCCTTTTGAATCATAAGTCACTAATCTGAAGAGAGAACTCTGGCACTTGGTCCCTCGTGCCGGAAGGGTGATTGTGGCCTGGTCGCCCCTCGACCTTCTCTCCCAGATTAAGATCCTTATGATTCGAAAGATGTGACGATGCCTGCTTAAACTTATATCATGCGAGGATGCCCGAGCTCCCCCTTCATGATAAAATGAGGATGGTGGTTTTTGTGGAAGGTTTTCCCTTTTTTTTTTTTTTATTCCCTTTGAGCAAAACGGTTTAATGAGTAAGTTTTGCGCTGCTCATATGTGTTTATCATTTGAATGAGGATAAATACATATATTCTGTCATAGAATTTTATACTTTTTCGAGAAACAAATGTATGAGTCATGTTGCATTTGGGTTTTACTAGCTTTTAAGTACATATTACAAATTCGTAAGTATTTTATTTTTCAGTATTCATTTAACATAAATATTTGTATCGTGGCGTTTAGTCCTAAAAAAAGAGAACTTGTCCACACTACTAAGTTCTGTATTTTCACAGAACGAAGCAGATGAAAAGAAAATGAAAACAAACAAAAGCAAGAAAGAAAGAGAGAAAGAGGAAGGCATAAAACGAAACGGAAGTGGGAGTATTTTTAGGAGCCCTAATCCGAACAGTGATTTCAGGCGGACGCGGAACTCTCCCAGACTACAAAGTTCTAATTTGTTCCCTTCGGCTTAGCCCCGCCAGTTAGTGGCATTAAGTCAGCTAATCAGCTCACAGGATTTGATCCTTCAGCGATGTGGCCAAATTCACGTTTAGCTTGTCGATTCGGCCCCTGGGTTCGATCGCAATCCCATTACTCTGTTCATGGAAGGATTTCCGACGTTAACTTTAGCCACCTTTAATGGTGAGTCCGACGGCTTTCCGTCGGCCAACCCATTTCTTTCCGGCCTAAGGGCATCGCACGTATCATGCTTCTGATATGTCGACTTGAAATACGACTGGGCAAAGCCTTTTTTTATTTCCCCCCGTTCTTTTTTAATGTATGTATATATATATATATATATATATATATATATATATATATATATATATATATATATAATTATTCAAGCTACAAATGTCCTTTAATATATAATTCGCTCTACCTCGGAATTTGTATATTTTCATATATGTGTACCGAAAGGAAATTTTTTAGTTGGTAATAATTTCATCCTCTCGCGGGTTCGAACCTGTGAGAGGATGTAATTATTACCAACTAAAAACTTCCCCTTCGGTATACATATATGAAAAAATATATAAATTCCGAGGTAGAGCGAATTAGATATTAAAGGACATTTGTAGTTCGAATAAATATATATATATATATATATATATATATATATATATATATATGATATATATATATATATATATATATATATATATATATATATATATATATATATATATATATATATATATATACTATATAGTATATATACACATTTATATGCCTATTAGTAAAATCTCTCTCTTTCTCGCTCTCCCTCTCCTGGATTTGGCCAGTCATGGCACCCATTCTCTTAATGGCGCATAATATCTTTATTTGAATACCATTTCTTTCTGACGGAGGTTCAGCGAATAAAAGTTATATTTTCACTGGCAATACAGAGGATCAAATCGAAATTAGAATGAGGGGCCAGTTAGCATAACCCGCTAGTCTAAGTAAGTATTTTCTTACGTATCTGTGAGCCCAAAGCAATAAAAAATGGAATAATAATGATTATAACGTAAGATTAAGAAGAAGACGATAGACATTACAACAGAACTTGAGCAAAATAAAGAGCAGTTCCAATATAATAGACTCTCTCCACGAAAGCCACCATCCGTTTTTTTTTCTAACCATACCCCTTGCAACCAGATTAACCAAAGATAACTGATATTATTGATAAAAGAAGTTATTTTTTCTTCAGATTGATGCATCTAATTATCGTTCATGGTGTTCTACATGCACAAATCGTTATGCATTTTAAAGGAATTCTTCTCGAATTCTTCTTCTCCTCTCATGGTCCTGTGATTTTATTACTCTTGTCTTTAGTTTCGTTACTTTTTCCAATAAGTATTTCGTTTGATTCTGGTTTTTTCTAAAGGTCTCTTTGTGCGTCTATGTGTTATTATTTTCTTTTCTAAAGCTGTTCATTATTTAACATACATTTTGGTGATTCAATGAACATATTTCACAAGCATACGTGGATTGATTTTTTTTTCATTCTTTGTAAGATATATTTCGGTAATTTGTTATTTATAACTAGTTTCATTCTTCTGAAAGGTAATGTCATATATATATTCATATTTATTTGAATTATTTACTCAATTCCTGAGATGTATCCAGAAAATTGTACCACTGTTAAACTAATGAACATTGTCTGTCAATATATAAAAGTCATGATCAGATTTCACAAAACACCATATCACAGCATTATCTTATAACTCAGGTAATAACTTTCAACATTAAACACACTATCCTGTCCGTGTGGTCTTCCATTCTCCATTAAAAGTGCAACGTGAATGTTTCCAATCTTTTGAAATGACGTTAATTAGTCTTTTCAGATAAAAAATTACTCATCTTTGAAAGTAATTCAGAGCTAAATTCTATATGGTATGTAAGGGATTATATGCACCTAAAATGAATGCGTTAATTAACTATATTTTGGAAAAACGGCTTTGTTAATCAGATGTCTGTTGGAGATCTCAAAAGATTGGACACCCATTTTTTTCTGTTTAATATGATATTACATGTTGTGGTGTTACAGAGGCGACGTGTTGGAATGCACATGCATCTTTCTCTTTTCTTGTATTGGTCTGGATAAATATTTTTGATAGAATTGCACATTGCATTTACTTGCATATGTCACTCAGATTTGTCTTTTTAAGAAATGCATTCGTACAATATTTTTTCCATTGTCGTTCAAGTGTAAAGATATATATATATATATATATATATATATATATATATATTATATATATATATATATATATATATATATATGTAATAGTGGCTCAACCATAATTGTATGCATTGACAATTTAGGGTTGCATATATCTTGTTTCTTTATATTCTTAGGTATAACAACAGAGAATATTCAAATTTAAACTTAATTCAGATGATGAGAAATGCTTTATTAATATATTGCAATGAATATAATTAACGATGATAGTAAATTGATGAAGAAATCCCAGGTAGAGTAATTTCCCACACATGTGAATTAATAAACAGTATCGCACTGATTAACTGGATAGATTTATGACGTGGAATTTATTAACATGGGACACGGCTGTTGTCATCAGAACTTGCTTGCACGCCATTTGTGATTCCGGGGGGAAATTGCAAATGGACGAGGTTATTGTGGGTATTGTAAAGGGAATTCCATTTTATCAAGTGTTAATAATAGTCAGATTTATAAGCTTCTTTTCAGGGCCGAGCTGAGTTCGCCTACGCAATTCCTGGCCGGTGGTCAATCTTGTCGTCCCTGGGAACACGACTTGTCAGGAGGATAATGGTTTAACTGTTATGCATATTCCTGTTTGTATTTAGTCAATGAAACACATGAATACTTTTTATTTTAATGAATATTAATCCATGCCTTATGAGTTCGTGTCTGTTACCTAGTCACATACGGTGAGTAGAAATATATATTACATACTGTTAGACTCGTATGCTGTTATAATTATACAGGTCTACTTTTAAAACTAAAACTAATATTTGTAGTTTTTAGTGAGTGATGTTTATACTTATCTTGCTATTTTAGGCCATTTTTTTACAATATTTTTTTTTTACGTGGTAAGTATTATATGATTAATGCATACAGTGGATGTATCAACAAAGTGAAAATTATTGTGCACGGTACATGTTATAAACGAACTTGGTTGTGTAAAATTAAAGTATATTATTCATTGCTTGGAATGTACAAAATTAAGTGCGTTTATCTGAAAATACAAACAGGGCAGTCCAGGTAAGTGCAATAAGAATCATTCGATTTCCGTTGATATTCAAATGTATGTATTGAACGTAATGAAAACCTTATCCCCTAAATACCTCGTTCCTGTTGCATTCCTTTTCGAAATTTCCCTGGTCTCGTATTTCAGGAGATTTGTTGATATTTCTGTTCCTTTTCTTGTTTTACTGAATTTTCTTCAGCGGTGTGTGGGGACTCGAGCTAAGCTGAGGAAAATTTATGTTCAGATAATGCTTGTCTATACATTATTGCACTGAAGTTTAGGTGTTCCCTAAGAAAGTTTGGAAGTAAGCATTTGAATAGGTAATCAAGTATGCAAATATGTAAATGAAATGGAAGATAAGACTAATTCAGATGTAAGTAATAATTTTGAGCATGAAAGAAGGGTCTTATTTTATTAAGTAATCAATTATACATATATGAAAAAAGAATGAGCAACAACTTGAAATTGAGAAAAACATAACATTTTAGACGACAAGTAAGATTCAGAAGCGGACAATATTTTAAGCATGAAGTGAAGCAATTATCACAGGGAAAAGTAATTTTTCAAGTAAACTTTTACATAATTATGTAAACAGAATGAACAAAAATGTTAAGTTATAGACAGGCAATACTCTTATGCATTAAATAAAGAAAGATCCTTAAGCAATCTTAACGCCGTTATGAGGAGAAACGGCGTAAAATGAAAAAATTAAAAAAAGATAAAAGTTGACGGGAGGCAAAACGTCTGATAGAGGTGGGACAGCAGAGAACTGTCGGAGCCAGAGGTTGGAAAGATTCGTCGGACGTTTATGTAAAATTGGTCCTTTTGCTTTGTAAAAGAAGATTTACCTAACGTTGCAATTTGCTGTATCAACAGTCATACGAAACGAGGCGAATCTTTGAAGTGCTCCTTTGGTGGGCTTGAATTGGAAATATTCTTGGGAATGTTTCATTTTTTAGCTAAAAAGGGATAAGAAAACTGAGATTGGGGAGAGGGAGAAGAAGGGAAGGGGGGTGGGGGGAGGCTGTGGTTGGAGAGGATGAGAATTGTGGAGAGTACTAGGTTATCCCCAAAATAAAAATATTTTAAGAATGATTTTAATTCATACACGGACACAGGAAAGGTAAAACTTTGTCCCAGCAGTGCCTACATTACCTCTCGTAATTTTAGGAATGTCACTTATATATACAGATATATCTTACGTTTACGTTTGATTATACGTTTACGTTAAATTATACCACCATTTCCTTTATGACTATATATATATATATATATATATATATATATATATATATATAATATATATATATATATATTATATATGTTATATATTATATATAATTATATATATATATATATATATATATATATATATATATATATATATATATATATATATATATATATATATATATATATATCGTGTGTGTGTGTATGTATAGGGTTATATATATATATATATATATATATATATATATATATATTATATACATATAATATATATAATATATATATATATATATATATATTATATAATATATATATATAGTATATATACTGTCTCTATAGTAACCGGAGAACTCGTATCACTTCAATGTTTTCCTAGTATGTTTCCGGCCTCCCTTATTGCTCTTTATTTCCTTAATATCGAGGAGATAATACCTATCATTTTCAAACGCTCGCATAATTTGCATTGCCTTAGTGTCTATATGGTAATATTCCTCATTAAAAACCGTCTGTTGATTAAGTTTCGGTTTTGTTAAATAAAAAAATGTGTCGGTCATTCTCTTCAATACGGCGTAAACTCTGGTGCCATAGAGCCTTCTCCCTTGTTGCCTACTCCTCTCCCTCTTCCTTCCCCTCTCCTTCCCCTCCCCATTCTTACCCTCCCCCTACCCCCATTCACAAAGTTAACCCCTTAGTTCAGTGTACAGAGCTGAGTTTATTGAATCGTGAAAAAAGTTTTTTTTCCCCTTTCCACTACTGGTCTACATGGCAGTCAGCAAACAGGGCGTTCTCCCTGTCTCTGTCCCTCTTTTTTTTCTTTTTTTCTTTTTTTTTTTTTGCCTATTAGAAACGTTTTCTGTCTGTTATTTTTATTATTAACAAACGTTCCTTTCTGTTGACTTTTCTCGGTTAGGGATACTTTCCTTTTTACCTCAGAATATAACTGCTTCTTCCCCCGACCCATCTCTCTCTCTCTCTCCTCTCTCTCTCTCTCTCTGCGCACGCAGATGTTCATTCAATAGACAAAAAGCCTTATTTATTTTCTATGCTGCGCTCGGTAATATTCGTTTAGCAATTAAATGTAAAAAATCAACATTTTCAGGACACTGATAATCAAAGAGTCTAAATGTTAACTGCAATTGCAGATTTAAAATACTTGATGGCCATTTTTTCCTTTTAGGTATTCCTCGTTCTGTCGTAAAAACGCAGACATTTTATACAGCTTTTCCCTTGAACA
>NC_087202.1:37573074-37580574 GCF_015104395.2 Macrobrachium nipponense | reverse complement strand
GAGTTTTACTTTTGTGAATTTGAAGAAAATCTGCCATCCTGTGAAGTACCCTGGAGTTTCAACAATTATTTTTTATACGATTGCTTCGAAGCATAAGGAATTGCTAGTTTTTATTCATAGCAAATAAGTAATTGCTGAAAATTTTTAAGCATATACTTGAACTTAAGCATCAGCTCCAAGTATTTGCTATTGGCAAAAGCAGCCAAAAGTTTCTGATAATGAAACCTACTGAGTTATACCACAATAAAAAAAAAAAATCATAACTACGTAACTATTACTTACCACATTCTACGTGCTTGAAGCGTAAAGAGCTCCGGGGGGCGGGGGGGGGTGACCAGTTAGGTTTATTTTCTAAATTTTAAACCCTGGCGAACCATTTGCCATTTCGAGGCTGAAGAAACTTGTCGCGTTTGCTTTCCTGTGAACGATACCGAAAGTGCTTTACCCTGATTTTAGTGGTAGATTCGATACTTTTAATCTAATACGCCTATCACCGTCTATCAGTTTGTCATCCGCAGTTTGGAATTTGATTTGGGCTTAGCTTGGTATCAACATCGATGTTATCAGGACTACGTTCATTCAAGGTAAGCAAAATAAAGATGATTGATAAATACGGTTCTACCCATTTTTGTTAACATGGAAAGCAAGTGTACTCGTCGTATACCGTCTTTTGTTTGGTCGATTTCGTAAGCTTAAGGAAGTTAATAAGGGTATTTCCATAGCCTAATAATAAAAGAATTGTTGGTAATGTGTATTATGCTGGTCTTTTTAATAACACCTTTCGGTATTATTAAAACCTAAGAAAGGTAGCGGTCTTGCTCTTTGTTCTTATCAGGAAATCTTAAACACAACATTGAAAAAAAAAACGGCCCTGAATCTCCCAAGTCGATATATTAACAATATTAACAAGGAGCTTCCTACTGACCTGCATACATTTTTAAGGCATATTTGGGTATTATTACAGTTTCAACCATTATGGGAAATCTATTATATTTATATTTTTCCCGAGTAAAGCACGTGATAACAAAACACTTCTTCTCAATACATTATTGTCGCTAATGCATACTTACAGAGAAAAAAATATTAAGTTTTTACCTCGAATTTTTCCTAAGTCGGGAGAGGTGTTTCCTCTACGGTAATGTTTACTTTTAATGAGCCCTCTAACTTACTTTCTTACGCAAACAAAAGCAGTTCCAGTTACTCATTATTGGCTGAGAGGTGTGACATCGTTATGAAGTCATGGGTTTCATAACCAATTACGAACGACTTTAGTCGAAAACTAAGTTTCACTAGCATTTCAGCGGAGTAAAAAAGTTACCTGTCTATGTCCACTGGTATCCTTGTTTGACTGAATACTCGAATAATGAAGCAAAAAACGGCATTTTGTCTTCCTGTACCTATGGCAGAGGCAGTGGCTGGCCCTTCTGGCATTAATTTTGACAGACCTTCGATTTCCTACCGATTGTTTGCAGTGCAATGTGGTCGTCGGGTACCTGGCCACTTCCTACTTTAAGTTGCAAGTCAGGGAACCTTGCAACGGCTTCACGTTTTCCCTCAAAGCAGCAGCACATTTTTATCAACCAACAGTTTAAGGTAAGCTTCATTAATTTATAGAGTATATTATAATGGTGGTAGTAAAACGATGTATACAGCAGTACCATCACTTTGGATTTGGTTTGATGGATGTTAGGTAGTGGCCTTAAGGGGGGGTCGCAGGGGGGGCGGAGCCCCCCCCGCTAGGCCTAGGTAGGGGTACAGGGCCCTAGGTAAGGTTAGGTGGTTGTATTAGGTTCGGTAGTGCCCCGAAAATCACTTTTCTCCTCCTCCCCCCACCCAAAAACCCCGCTTCCCACTGGGATCCCCCATAATTGAAGTAGTAGGTTTATGCTTAGATTTTGTGTGTAAGAGTAACTCTTAGTTTCTTTTTTATTCATTTCCTCATGTTTCTATGCGATGTGCAACACCAATCTGGTCGTTTTTTGCCGTTTTTCGTCGTTAATACTTGAAAAACGGGTGCGGCCTTCTCCTGGATATTTACCTTTTTCTGGAAAAAAAAACTTCTTTTTTTTTTTTTTTTTTTTTTTAACTCCAATTACATAGTAAATCTCTAAATCGGATAGTTTGCAGTCAAAATAAATGTTAAATCCGTTGGAACTACGTTATTTCTGATGCAACAAATATATTTTTATTCCAGTTTTCCCATAATGGTTGAAACTGTAATTTTACCCATATTTGAACCTATGAGTCTACTCACAGATCATATAAGGGAAACTTTATTTAATTACAGTATAAATGTAATTACAAACTGCATTATTTCATATTCATACAGTTGTAATTTAACTTATCTTTTAAGGTCATTCTTAAACATATCAATTATACAAGGCCTGTTTTATTTGGACCATTGTATAAGTAACATGTTTAAGAATGACTTTAAAGATACAATCACAGACATAAATACAAATTAGTTGCCTTATAGTTATTATCTTTGTGTACTTATGTTTAATATATGTTTTGTGAATAAGTTGCGAAAAAAGTTTTTATTGTTTACCAAAAATTTTTGTGGTCAGTTGCCGCCCTGTATAATCCTTTAATTGCCTTGTCCCTGTTTCAGAGCAGATGGAGTTAATCTTTTTGTGAACCTCTTAAACTGTACCCCTGTTTTTAGGGGACGAAAGGTTACTAATTCTCCAGGTGTGTTGGATTCTAGGTACTTATTTCCTTTGTAATCCATGTATGTCATTTATCCGACCGTTCCTTGTACAATAATTTTCTTATGTATGTCAGTCGGCTAAGTAAAGGACCCTGAGACGAAAGATCTCTCAGTGCTCCACTGTTTCATATTCTTTTGTGGCTTATTATTATATATATATATATATATATATATATATATATATATATATATATATATATATATATATATATATATATATATATATATATATATATATAATGTTTAGTATTTACTTAAGTCTTCTTGCATTTCTTTAGTTTTTTTATATGTGTAATAGTTTTATTTGCTTTTCTGCTTAGAAAAGTCAGTAGTGCAACCTGAATAAGGCTTAATTTGAGTTTATTGATGAGGTCGGTGGTTAGCCACGGTTTAGCATTTGTGATAAATGGAAATCCTAGAATCTTAGTTTGTGAGCCTCTAGGAATATTGTGTAAATAATTCTAATCCCTCCAGATTACCTGTGGCTTGTTCTCACAATACCTGTGGTGATCATTCGCGTTTCGCAGCCGATTTTCTTTTCTTTTATCAGTTAGCCAATTGTTCTTGCCAGTTGACTAATTGTTATAGTTCCAGCTCAGGGTTCATTTTAGCTTGCTTATTGTTGTTGTGTTCACATCCATCAGAACTTATGACGTCTCTGACTTAGATAACGAAAAGTGAGGATTTTTCGGGGTATCGTTTTTCCGTGTCCAATCGGAATATGGACTTTTCCTTATTCTAAGGAAATTGGTGATGTGAAGTCATGTTAAGTGAGAGGTTGTGCATTTTGTTTATCAGGCCCGTGTGTCTCACAGATTCGAAGGCCCGAGCTCTGGTTCACATATTTGAGGGTGTTTTTAGTTTATTGTTTTTTCTTCCTAAAAAGGGACTGATCTCTTGATGGTCCTTTCAGAGTACTTCCTTGTGGCCTCGATGGAGGCTCTGGGTCACAAGTTGAGCGCGGGCATGACGTGAGGATTTTGATCCCATAGGCAATAGATTAGGTAATACCTCCATGCCTAGCACAGCGAATGATTTCCACATTGATTTTGGTCTCGCTGCTCCGAGGAGTGATGTCCTCCTTTAAGGTATCCAAAATGGAAGATTTAGTCATGAACTGCTTTGGCAGGAGCGGCATTGAGGGAAGCATTGTGCATGTGGCGCTACGCGTCACCTACTCCGACGGAAGCTCATTGGAACGCCGTGTTTAGTAATATCCCCTCGGGGTTCAGAGTATTATATGCGTCCATTTCTACGGTGTGTGGACGACAAATTATATTAATAAACGTACGGCCGTCTACTTTACAATTACCATACGGTGTTGACTACTAGCACCTCGGAGTAGGTGGCGCATAGATAACAAGCCAGACTAGTTCAAGGACGATTTGCTCTTAGACCGTTCGCGTTTCAGTGTTCACGAATTTGCCATCAAGAGCTCAAACCCTTATTTGATTTGAATCACTGTAGGAATTACTATTGTTCCAGTAGTGTAAAGCAGCGTGCCTATGGCTGTTTTATGCTGTTTATCCTGACGTTTAGATCTCTGGAATTGTCGCGAGCAGGGAAGCTCAGCAAAGGTACACTTGCAAACTACCTCAGTTTGCATAGCGTTCCTTTGGTAAGTCGATGATAATAAAGTGAAATTCCATTATGATAATAGGACTTATAATTTTGAGCCATGCCTATGAAACAGCCTAGAAATTGTGTGAGTTTAATCGCTTGGAAAATATCCTGTTAATAGGCATGATATTCTTTTGCTACATTTGTTGGTTGTATTTGAGGAAGGTTTAAGTTTTAGAAAGCAAACTTTCTATTATATAAATGCCAGGCATTTGTTCCTTGCCAGCTAGTGTCCTTATTAGTTTTAGACCTTATTTCATGAAGGTTTGATAGTGTTTTCTAGACTCCGGTAAATATCGCAGGATTGCTGTATCAGCCAACTGCGCAACCACTTTGAAATCTTCACTACTGCAGATCTTGTATGGTTGAGTCTTTGTATCAGCATATATCGAAAAGAATAAGCAGCTTTAATCAGCTTTACTGCTACTGGGAACAGAGGAGATATCAATAAGAAAGTAGGATAAAATATAGTCATTTCGTTACGTGGTTACGACTTAATTGAGAGAGAGAGAGAGAGAGAGAGAGAGAGAGAGAGAGAGAGAGAGAGAGAGAGAGAGAGAGAGAGAGAGAGAGAGAGAGAGAGAGAGAGAGAGAAAGTAGCTTGGAATTAATTGCTGATAATGTAGATTTACTTATGCTTGTGGAGACTTTCGAGTGCTGCAAAAATCAGGATTTGGCGAATTATATGCAGTGCGATTTAGTAAATTGTGTTAAGAGAAAATTTACTAAATCGCACTGCATATAATTCGCCAAGTTATATGCAATGCGATTTAGTAAATTTTCTCTTAACGCAATTTACTAATTGCACTGCATATAATTCGCCAAATCCTAATTTTTGCAGCACTCGAAAGTCTTCACAAGCATAAGTGCGATTTAGTAAATTGTGTTAAGAGAAAATGGTTGGAAATAAGAGTGTGAGGGTCCCTGAACTAGTCCTTGTGGAAGACCTGACCTGATGAGAAGTTCAAAGTTCTAAACAGTATGCTGTGAGAGGCACAGTTGCCATTAGGGTGGATTTCCTCTTATGAACAGATCTACACCACCCTGCTAGGCACCCTCCTGTTTAAAATGAGATTGCGTTAACATAACATTACTTACCCGATTATTGCTTCTATTTAACAGCTTAAACGGGTTGTGGCATATGTTTCTCCTTGAGAGTTATGTACTGCCAACTGTTGAATTGAATTGAATATAGTATTTAGCACTGGGACCTATGAGGTCATTTAGGGCTGAAACGGAAATTAAGAGTAAAAGGTTTGAAAGGCGTAACAGGAGGAAAACCTCGCAGTTGCACTATACACAAATTGTTAGGAGTGGATTGAAAGTAAGATAGAAAAGATAGAAATGAAAGGAGGTAGAGTAAAAATAATGAAAGGGGTGGCAGCTAGGGCCGAAGGCACGCTGCAAAGAACCTTAAGTAATGCCTATAGTGCACCACATAAGGGTGCACTGACGGTATTACCCCCCTACGGGGATTGCCAACTATTAGAAGAATTGTCTGTCTGCAATCACTGAATAAAAGAAACTTTAATGACACTGCAGGGGTTAGCATTTACAGTAAAAACCTATTTTCCATGGATGCAACAGTTTTGTGTTTCTAAGGCAATTAAAAAAACAGAAATTGAATATTATGAACTAATAATGTATATGCCAATGACTACTCTTTAAGAAAAATAGATAACCTTCCCAGATAAAATTAAGCTTATTTATAAAAGTAAGGGAACCTACTTGATAACAGATCATAGAATAACCATTGAAGCACACTGCGGTAACTGGTGTGAACAGTTATCTTTATCCAGTTAACGGTATAATGATGACGTAAAAAGTAAATGAAAAAAAACAAACAAACAAACAAACAGGGAAATGTGCTGAACCCATTTCACCAAAGTACTGCTGAAGGTTGAGGAGATTTAATGGTATCACCTGGAGAGGTAGGGATATTGACAGAAAGCTTTTGAAACATCCGTGTGACTATTTGTTCCTGCGTGTTTCACAAACTAGTGGAAATACTGTAAAGACGAGAGTAATGGAGTTGGAAATGAGAAGAAATATCGCAACAATGTGAAATAAAATGATTGTTGCTGTCCCTCACTCTGAGAACAGCGCTATATGATTTAAAAGTATAGAAAATATATCTGTACTGCCTGTAAGAATGTTTCTTGCAAGCCCGATGAATTCATCATACCCTCTACGCAGACATAACTAGCAGCAGTTAATAGCGCCTCAGTGGCGTGATCGGTATGGTCTTGGCCTGCCACCTCGATGGGTGCGAGTTCGATTCTCGGCCATTCCATTGAGGTGTGAGAGATGTGTATTTCTGGTGATAGAAGTTCACTCTCGACGTGGTTCGGAAGTCACGTAAAGCCGTTGGTCCCGTTGCTGAATAACCACTGGTTCCATGGAACGTTAAAACACCATACAAACAAAACAAACTAGCAGCAGTTAACACACATTTGCCCACAGAAAACGAAAGCAGTAGGTTAACTTCTCCTGGACTTTATTTCCATAACGCAGGGAATAAATAAAAATAATTGATAAAGCCACACAACTGTCATTCTCGAATGTGAATTTAATGCAGTCCAACAGATTTTGTCTTGTATCATCAAATTCGGAGTGGGGAGGTTAGCGCCGTCATCGCATCTCACACGCTACGCTGTTTTCATTGCTTAGGATTATTTGCAGGTTCTCTTCGGTACGGAGATGTAACCCCATTCACTCCTTTTACTGCACCTCTATTTATATTCTCTTTCTTCCATTTTAATATTCTATTCCATATTAACTTGAAAAACACGAAGTGGCCAGAGAAGGAGAACAAGGGGGTAGACTTAGTGGTTGATGGGTGGTACGTCTCAATTTTACTGTGAAAGCTACTTACTCGCAAAAGACCGGTAGCATTCAGATTAGTAGTTTTACATAAGATGTAAAAATACAAAAGAAGAGGAAGATTATGAAAGAAAGATTCGGCCTCGTGATGATATTTGAATTAACTGCAGTCAAATGTTAATAGATGATGGTTACCTGCGTCTTGGGAATTAATTAATACTGAAGACGGTTTAATCACTGCTTGATAATACTAGTTATGAAATAAAAAATATATGGAAAACCAGGGTAAATATAGTGTTGTTTAATCAAAGCAGTTATTCGAAGACTGAATTATTATTTTGTATAAT
>NC_087202.1:37565574-37568074 GCF_015104395.2 Macrobrachium nipponense | reverse complement strand
GTAGTTTGGGAGCCATAACTCATCATTAACTAATACCTATTCCCCTAAGTGCTCCATCTAAATTTTCTAACAAAGCTCCGCTTTCATCTTTGAAAGCTTTACGCTCCTCCAGCTCATGACATTTAAGCAATATAGGTTCATTTCCTTTACATGATATTTTCGTGTAACTCTTGCGACATTTCTTTGTCCTTTTTCTTTTCTGTCCGCCGTCACATCTTTAAAACTACTGAGACTACAGCGTTGCAAACTGGCATGTCGATCATCCACCCTCCAATCAACAAACATGCCATATTGCAGCTCTGCAGCCTCAGTAGTTTTTATTTTCTATTTACGGTTAAAGTTAGCCATAATCGTGCATCTGGCAAAGCTATAGAATAGGCCACCGCATAATGCAGCTAATGCAGCATTATGCGGTGTACAAAAAACTCGATTGCGCCGAAGAAACTTTGCCGAATTTTCATAGGCTTTCATTCAACTTGCTTTTGTGTCTGTTTATTTGTTTCTTAGTCTTCGTCAAATCTTGTAACACGGTTTTCGAACTGTTCGCTTTGTCCGATGGACTTGAAATGATCAATGGTTACTCAATCCCACTGACAATACAGCCTTACATGATTAATAGGTCAGCAGTAACCTCTAGTGACCCTACAGTGACCTCTCCCATATCTCAGGATTTGAATTAAACTTTTTGATTTTTCTCAACTTCTTTGATTCGGTGGAATAATTTGAAAACTACTGGTTTTTCAAGCCTCCTTTGGCTCGACAGGTTATCAATTTCGATATCAATCATAAATCTGTTAGTTTCTGTGAAAACTAAAAAGTATAAAAGAACAAATAATTCAAGTCACGTTTTTATTAAAATGCACAAAAAAATAAAAGTACATTTTTTTGGAGACTGGATTTTCTTACAATTAATCAAGTCTATAAAAATAAAAGCGTTGGCGCCAAACATGGAAGGAAATGCTACAAGTAATAAAAAAAAAATATATTTTTTCCTTGTAGTATTTTCATCCATATTTGACGGCCACGCTTTTAATTTGCAGATATTATTAATTGTAAGAAATCCCTGGTGCGTGTCAGAAAATTTATTTTCCACATTTTTAGTGCATTTTAATAGAAGTGTGTTAAAAAATATTTTTACTTTTTTATTGTTGCCTGCAGAGATTTTTGAATGAATAACTCTCTAATCGCCATATTTCTTTTATCCTGATTGTTATGATATTGTCCATTTTAGTACTAGCTCTCTCTCTCTCTCTCTCTCTCTCTCTCTCTCTCTCTCTCTCTCTCTCTCTCTCTCTCTCATATATTGCAACAAATGATAATTCTGACATTCAGCTCAGCTTCACTGAGTTTTATACAGATAAGATTTAGCACTTTTTTTGTAACCTCTCAGCCTGCTCTGAATATCCTTTTAATTCATAGTTATTTTAGTTAAAGCATTTTAGCAACATTACCTTACGTTTGGCAAAGCAAAGGGAAGGTTTCCCCGATAATTTCTTCTTCTATTATTAAACTATCTGACCAACACACCACCGCCCAGGAAAACTCTGAATGACAACCGATAAACTTCTCTCTCTCTCTCTCTCTCTCTCTCTCTCTGTTAAGATAGTTGCTTCAGTTACATTACCCAGCATTTTTGACGTTTTATATTTCACTACTTCTTAACCCCATTCCCATCACGGCTGAACTTGTATTAAAGAACATGAGTAGTGTCTCTTGTCAGCCTAGTGACTTTAAAAACTATGGATTAGACACTAATGTCTGTCATTTTTACATTTTATCTTTCACCCCCTTCTCGCCGTCTGGCCAACCCCCCCTTTCCTGTCAGGGCTGAATTTGGATTTAAAGGGCATTAGAAGTGTCACTATTCATTTCAGCAAACTCTTAAAACTATGGTTTAGACACTATTATCTGTCGTTTTTGGTTATTTTTATATGTCACCCCCCTTCTCACCTCCTCTTTCTATCAGGACTGATGTTGGAATTGAAGGGCATTGGGAGTGTCATTATTCATCTCAGTGACCTCGAAAACTATGGATTAGAAACAAATGTCTGTTGTTTTCGGTTATTTTTACACGTCGCTCCCTTCCCACCCTCTTCTCACCCCTCCTTCCTATCAGGTCTGAACATGGACTTAAAGGGCATTGGGAGCGCCACTATCCATCTCACTGACCTTGAAAACTATGAATTAGACACAAATATTTGTCTTTGCCCATTATTTTTACATGTCGCCCCCTTCTCACTCCCTTCTCAACTTCCCCTCCCTATCAGGGCTGAACTTGTACTTAAAGGGCATCGGAAGTGTCACTATTCATCTCGGCAACCTCAAAAACTATGGATTCGACACTAATATCTGTTGTTTTCAGTTATTTTTCCATTTCATTCCTTCCCGCACATGGCCCCCTTTGATGCCAGTGATGTCTTACCCCCAAAGTGTTCTTTACCGGGTGATAAGTCATATGTATACCAAGTTTGGATGAAATTGCTCAATACGTTTTAAGTGC